>NC_055998.1:127798957-128104380 GCF_018446385.1 Zingiber officinale
CTCAATGCCGTAGCTTTTGCACCAATCCTCTAACATCTTCCCTATGAACTGCCGTCCGTTGTCGGACACTAGTCGGCGAGGGATGCCGAACCGACAAATGATGTGTTGCCGGATGCAATTTTTAACCATTTGTTCAGTGATCTTTGCCAATGGCTCGGCCTCCACCCACTTGGAGAAATAGTCTATCGCCACTAGTAAAACTTTCTCTGCCCGGTCGCCATCGAAATGGACCCACAATATCCATTCCCCATTGATCGAACGGACATGAGATGGTTGATGCCTTCATCTCCTCTGTCGTCGGTGGGAGAAGTTGTGATACTTCGCACGAAAGGCATGTAGATACTGTCCGAGCGGCATCTGCTTGTAAAGTTGGCCAAAGTATCCGGCCAAGAGAATCTTCTTGGCAACCGCCCGGATGACCTCCGCATGATCCTTGATGTACTTCCGGAGGATGTATTCTGAGTCCTCCGAGCTACACATTTCAGCAGAGGGCGGAGAAAGCTTTCTTGTAAAGTTGATCTCCGATTAGTGTAAACCGACCGGCTCTTCTTCTGAGGAGCCGGGCTGCATATTCATCTGATGGTGTGGTGCCCGAACGGAGGAATTCTATAATAGGTGTCCTCCAGTCATTTGAAAACGCGAGGCCTTGCATCCGGTCGACATGCGCCACCAGCAGCGTTTTTTCAATTGGTTGCTGAACGGCGACCGGCGTTATTGAGCTCGCGAGTTTGGCTAACTCATCGGCCTCCTGGTTCTCCGTTCGGGGAATCTTCTGAATAAGCACCTCTCGGAAAGCAGCTTTGAGTTTTTCAAAAGCCTCAGCGTAGAGTTTGAGCCGAACACTGTTGATTTCAAAGGTGCCGGAAAGTTGCTGAGCGGCCAACTGTGAATCAGAATAGAGTGCCACCCGACCGGCTCCCACATGCCGTGCTGCCTGCAATCCGGCTATGAGGGCCTCATACTCGCTTCATTGTTAGTAGCTTTGTAGTCTAGCCTGACGGATAGGTGCATCTTTTCTTCCTGAGGTGAGAGTAGTAATATTCCGATCCCACTTCCGAGCCGAGTGGAGGATCCATCCACATATATTCTCCACATAGCTTCCGGCTCTGGTCTTTGCACTTCGGTCACAAAATCAGCCAAAGATTGGGCTTTAATCGCCGAGCGGGGCTGATATTGGATGTCAAATTCACTTAATTCTGTCGTCCACTTGATAAGCCGTCCGGACGCTTCTGGATTCAACAGGACTCTTCCGAGTGGACTGTTCGTCCGGACAATGATTGTGTGAGCCAAGAAATACGGTCGAAGGCGCCGAGCGGCTAGAACCAAAGCAAAGGCCAACTTCTCGAGTCCGGTGTAGCGAGATTCAGCATCTTTCAAAATATGGCTCAGAAAATACACCGGCTGCTCTTCGCCGCTCGCCCTCACAAGTACTGAGCCTACCGCATGCTCAGTTGACGACAGATACATATACAGTGACTCACCCCCGATCGGCTTGGCCAGCACAGGCAGGGAATTTAGATATGTCTTCAACTCCTCGAATGCTCGGTCACACTCCTCATCCCACTGGAACTTAGTAGCCTTGCGCAGGATCTTGAAGAATGGCAGGCTCCGGTCGGCGGTTCTGGAGATGAATCTGGATAAGGCAATTATCCGACCGGTCAACCTTTGCACTTCTCTTGTATTTCTTGGGGGCGGCATGTCTTGCAGTGCTTTCACCTTGTTGGGATTTGCCTCGATTCCCCGCTCGGTCACTATATACCCCAAGAAATGCCCTCCTTTAGCTCCGAACAAGCACTTCTGGGGATTCAGCTTGACTCCATATTTGCGCAGTGTTCGGAAGGTTTCTTCCATATCCTTGAAAAGATCGGCCGCTCGGACGGATTTGATAAGAATGTCGTCCACATAAACTTCCAGATTCCGCCCGATCTGTTCCTTGAACACCTTGTTCATCAAGCGTTGATAGGTGGCCCCGACATTCTTCAATCCGAACGGCATCACATTGTAGCAATATGTGCCGTCGGCATTTACTTCTTTCTTAGCGAGCGGGACTTGATGATATCCTTGGTAGGCGTCAAGCATGCAATTTACAGCCGGCCGTAGAGTCCACCACTGATCTATCCAAGGCAGAGGATAAAAATCCTTGGGGCATGCTTTGTTTAAGTCTCGAAAGTCGATGCAGACCCTCCAATTGCCGCCCACTTGGAGACCAAGACTACGTTGGCCAACCACTTGGGAACTGCACCTCGCGTATGTGGCGGCCTTGAAGTTTTTCTACCTGCGGATAATAGTATTCTGCTCGGCTTGAAATCGGCCGAGCGTCCGGTCGGACATGCAATTCATGCTGCGCCAGGCTTGGCGAAATTCCGGGTAACTCATGTGTCGACCAGACGAAGACATCATAATTTCGTTGGAGGCATTGGATCAGCTTCTCCTTCTGTTCTTCTTCCAGATCCGAGGCGATAAAAGTCGTGGCCTCCGATCGGGTTGGATGGATCTGGACTTCCTCCTTTTCATCATAAATTAAAGCGGAGATTTCTCGGTTATGGCGTGTACCTCGATTCGGGGTGCCTTCCGGCGGAACAGGCCTCCGCTCGGATCATCTCTATATAGCAGCGCCGAGCTGATCTTCCCGCACTTCTCCTACTTTGTCTTCCACGGAACTTTATCTTTTGGTGGAAGGTTGAGACAACCGCCCGGAATTCGCCGAGCGCCGGTCGTCAAATGACGTTGTAGGATGATGGAGAGTCGACCACCACGGTTGATTGTCCTGGTCCTCCCGAGCTCTTCTCCCACGAGGTGGCTACCGGATTTGTCCGACCAACAACTTCGTTGCCAGTAAACCCGTAGAGCGGGTCGTCATGGGCAGCAGCTCGGCTCGATCAATTGCAGCTGGTCGAACGCCTTCTTGAATATGATGTTGACCGAGCTCCCTGTGTCAACAAATATGCGGTGAATGGTGTAATTTGCTATTACCGCTTTAACGAGCAGCGCGTCGTCGTGGGGCACTTCTACTCCTTCTAAGTCCCCGGGTCCGAAAGTGATTTCCGGTCCACTTGCCCGTTCTTGACTACAGCCGACCGCGTGGATCTGCAGCTGTCGGACGCCCGCCTTTCTAGCTCGATTGGAGTCTCCTCCGGTCGGTCCGCCGGCAATAACGTTGATCTCGCCCCGGGAAGTATTGTTCCGGTTTTCCTCCTCCTGAGCAGACCGTTCTCTGGACGCCCGGCGATTCTCCTGCCTCGGAGATCGGTGCCGATCGGGTGTCTGCTGATGTCGCCTCTCGATGTGGGTCCGGTCAGCTTCATGAGTCCTATGTCTCCTGTCGATGGGAGGAGACCGTCGTTCGGCTTTCCTGGGAACGGGATTGGACAACAAGGGAATGCTTCGGCAATCCCTCGTGTTGTGTGTATCCGTCTGGTGGAAGGTGCAGAACATAGGGGTCCACCTCCTCTTTGGCTTGGGCCGAGCGGCAGCCACCTCTTGTACGTGAGATCTGGCATGGGGGGGGTCGGATTGCATCGGCCCTCGGTCCTCTGGGCGGCTGCTGAGCGGCTTGCTGTTTCCGCTCGGCGTGAGTATGTGCCCGCTCGGCAGGAGCTTCCTTTTTCCAAGCGGCTTGCGCTTCTTCCACATTTATATATTCGTTGGCTCGATGTAGCATGTGATCATAATCTCGGGGCGGCTTTCGGATGAGCGACCGAAGAAGTCTCCATCCGCTAGGCCTTGCGTGAAGGCGTTCATCATCGTCTCCGAGGTGGCCGTTGGGATGTCCATCGCCACTTGGTTGAACCGCTGAATGTAAGCTCGAAGCGATTCTCTCGGCTCTTGCTTGATGGCGAACAAGCTGACACTTGTCTTTTGATAACGCCGACTACTGGCGAAGTGGTGGAGGAAGGCCGTTCGGAATTCCTTGAAGCTCGTGATGGATCCGTCCGGCAACCTCCGGAACCACCGTTGAGCAGATCCCGAGAGAGTGGTAAGAAAGACTCGGCACTTCACTCCATCGGTGTATTGATGGAGCGTGGCTGTGTTATCAAACTTACCCAGATGATCATCCGGGTCCGTTGTTCCATTGTACTCGCCGATTGTCGGAGGCACGTAGTGCTTGGGCAGAGGGTCCCGTAGTATAGCCTCCGAGAATTGGCGATTGATCTGCTCGGGGGAGGAGTCCGCTCGGGGAGCTTTCCCCTTCCTGTCATCCCGCCTTGGCATTTCATCTGAGGAAGATCCTATATCTCTTCGGGCCGGCGTGGCTCCAGGGGTGCGAAATAAGGCCCGATGGAATGCGACGGTGGCTGGAGGTGCTTCCGCTCGGCCACCTGACGCCGATGTTGCTTGCTGCTCCGCCCGCTCGACGGATGCTTTTTGTTTTTGCTCCACGAGTTTGGCGGCCCTTATCTCGACCAGAGCGTCGAGTTCCTCCCTTGAAAGCGTCACCGTGTGCTGTCGTCCAGCCTCGTCCATTGTCTCTGCTCGGATGCAGGAGCGTTCCCACAGATCCGAACCAAGAGTCAGCGGACGCTGGGCACGTGGCGCTCTCTGCTGGATCTTCGAGTGCTCCGGCGAACCTGCAACAAACCGGGCCGGGAGGGGTTCCCGGCGACGGTCCTCCGACGCTCAAGTCAGGTAGGCTATGGAGAAAGTGGCTGCCAAATCTATATCATGCGTACCTTTGGCGAAGTAATAGCCTCTTTATATAGGACGGAGAAGGAACTGATGCACGCCCACCGAGGTGCGTACGTGTCAGCAACCCATACCACGGTATGCACTTGTCAGAGAGCTTACCTGACACCATGCCGCCACAGTCCGAGCATGTTCTTTGATGGGACGGCAGGACCACCCGTTGTCAGACTAGAAGTATGGCACAGCCATACGACTTGACGGCTGTCAGAAGATGTCCCCGTCTTTTACCCACCGTCTGACTGGGGTGCCCGGCCCACCGGGCGGGCGATGAACGTCGTCCGGACGGCCTTGATTCTTTGCGCCGTCCGGGCGGCACCTCCTTCCGCTCGGTCATTACGCACTGCTTTATTTGAGCGTCGGACCCCTGGTCCCTACCAGGGTGCCTTTTACTATCAGATTTCCCTTTCTTCTGAGTCCGGTCGGCTCGCCCCTTTCGGGTGAGCCACTGGACCCTTTGACCTCCCCTCAGCGTTGACTCCTTGTGGGGTTCCGGCTTTTTACCGCCGGATCACCTAGCATTCAAATAACTTTGATATCTGTTTAGATCTTGCAAGCTAGAAGGGTGCAGGTTAAATAGCTCAAATCACTTTGTCGTTGAGATTGGACAATGAAAACCTTGAAGTGACACAAGCATAATGCTAACTCTGATGATTTTATTTGATATCTTCCTCCTTGAGACGACTAATCTAAGGGTCAACTCATAGCTATCCAATTTCACTAAATTTTCTCCTTCTCGGACCAAATCCGAAGGTGTAGAAGCCTTCTTACAATAGGATTACAACAATACTAGAAGAGTAATAGTAGAAAAACAAAGAAGAAGAGGATTTTACAATGATTTTTAGTGATTTGCTTCCTCTTTTCCCAAAGATGGCTCCAAGTTAGGTGGTTGCTCCAAGTTAAGTGGAAGAGCACAAGAGAGCTTCTTTTTCACTTGAGCGCACACACTTAGAGCTTTATTGCATAAACAGTTGGCCTACAACGGCTAATGTTCTCCTTTTATATCTGCTCAGATTTTTCTAATATCAGTTCGACTGATTCCCTCTACCAGTCGAACCAATCGACTAATTTGGTTGCCAACCAAATAATGGCTTTTGAATATTTTGAAATCATGTTTGATTTTATCCATTATTCAATTCGATTGGTAGAGAAAATTCTTCTGATATTAGTTCTTCCATTCAGTTTTGAGACTGAATCAATTCGATTGATATCAAAATTAGTCGATTAATATGCAGAATCAAATTGGAACAAAGAATTTTCAATGTACCAATCGTTTGATATTCATTTCCATTCAACTAATACTAATATCAGTCAAATGGGTTTCATAGTCAATCCACTGATTATAGTATTCTTGGTGTAATCATTCTCAGGTCAAGGTTGATTAGTTTGACTAAGCTCAGGTTGGTCCGAGCTTGAGTTTCAATATTTGACAATATGATAGAGAAAAGTAAGTAGCTTAAGGGAGGACTGGATACTTGATTGGGAAAGTCTTGACTGAATGTTAGGCAACAAAAATAGACAATGGAAGTCTTAGTGGGGCTAGGCAGTAGAAGACCTAATTGGAAACTAGACAATGGAAGATCTAACAGAGCTAGACAGTGGAAGACTTATTTGGAAACTAGGCAATAGAAGTCTTAGTGAGGTTAGGTATGCGAAAGTCTTAACTGGAGGTTAGACAACGGACAGTCCAGTAGGAAGGTTGGCAAGGGAAAAGTCCAAGTGAGTCAAAGGATGATCGGACACTTGGTGATCGAAAGTCTAATTGGAAGTTAGCAAGGGAAAGTCCAAGTAAGTTAAGGAGAACGAGACACTTGATGAAGAAGTCCTAGCAGGTCAAGATTAATCAGATACTAAGCAATAGAAAGTCCCAATAGATCATTAATGACTGGATGTTAGACAAAGAAAGTCCTGGTAGGTTAAGGTCAACAAGATACCAGACAAGATATAAATTCATCTTGGAAAGGATGAAATTAGGATTAGTAATTGATTGTTAGGAAGTCGAATCGATTGGCAAACCCTAAATCTAGAATTCTGGATTTGCATGTGTTGGAGCAACAATCCTTGGGTCAAGGGTAACTAGTTTGACTAAGCTCGAGTTGACTCAAGCTTGAGTTTTGATGTTTGACAATATGTGAGTGAGAAGTCCTAGCGGGGCTAGACAACGAAGGTTTTGTTGGGGTTGCAAGGTTGCAAACATAGTCCCATATTGAAAACACATGGAAAAGATCATGGTTTTATAAGAAAAAGATATCTCCATTGGCATGAGGCCTTTTGGGTAGAGCCCAAGAGCAAAACCATGAGGGCTTAGGCCCAAAGTGGACAATATCATGTCATTGTAGAGATATCTAAATTCTTTTCGATCCTACAAGTGGTATCAGAGCCAGGTTTGCCATAAGGTTTAACCGCCGACTGTGCACAAGAGCTATGGTCTGATTGAACCATGTGAGTACAATATTGACCTCGAATAAAGAAAGTGGGGGCTCCTATGTTCAGATCAAGAGGACCAGACACCAGGCAGGAAGTCCTAGTTGCGGCTAGGCAAGGAAGTCCTAATAGGTCGGGTAGACCGAGGGGCAGGAAAGTCCTAGTAGGTCGGGTAGACCGAGGGGCAGGAAGTCCTAGTAGGTCGAGTAGACCGAGGGGCAGGAAGACCTGGTGGGTCGAGGATCGGACGTGGGAAGCCCATGGTCCTTTGTTTGAGGGGGGGGGGGATTGTTGGGGTTGCAAGGTTGCAAACATAGTCCCATATTGAAAACACATGGAAAAGATCATGGGTTTATAAGAAAAAGATATCTTCATTGGCATGAGGCCTTTTGGGTAGAGCCCAAGAGCAAAACCATGAGGGCTTAGGCCCAAAGTGGACAATATCATGTCATTGTGGAGATATCTAAATTCTTTTCGATCCTACAAGTTTAGTTGGAAACTAGACAGTGGATGTAACAAGGCTAGGCAGTGGAAGACCTAGTTGAGAACTAAGCAATAGAAGTGCAATAGGAAGTTGGCAAGAGAAAGTCCAAGTAGGTCAAAGAATGACCGAACACTTGACACAAGATGGAAAGTCCAAGTTGGTCAAAAGTTGACCAAACACTTGGTGAAAAAGCCCTAATAGTTTAAGGGTGACCGAATGTTAGGCAACGAAAAGTCCCAATAAGTCATGAATAACTTTAGGGTTGGGTAAAGGAACCCTAAACTCGAGTTCAGAGTTTAGGATTATGCAATTACCTAATCGATTGGGACCTGCTCCTAACGATTACGTTGGTTGCTTAATCAATTTGGCGATTTTCATGAAACACAATTAGTGTTGTCTTACTGCAAGTGCACAATAAAGTTATCAAGTAATAAAAATATCAATTTATAGAGACTATAGATTAAATGATGGATCGAAAGCGCTAGAGGGGGGGGTGAATAGCGCTCGTGGCTATTTTTTAACGATTTAAAACACAGAATAGAAACGCAGCGGAAAGTAAAATAAAACACACAGAGACGCAGGTGTTTTACTTCGTTCGGAGCCTATGGCGACTCCTACTCGAAGGCCCACGGTCCTTGACCACTTTCGATGGGCAACAACTATATATCGGAAAGATTACAATTTGAATTACAATCAGTGTAATAAAAGAACTAATACCGACAACACAAGATTGAAGAGTCTGAGCTTTGGGTTGTCGACGTCGAGTAGTAGCACTTCAAGATTGTCTCGTTGGCAGCACTTCACAGAAGACAACTTAGCAATTGATGTTGTTTTGTAGCTGCTCCCTCGACCCTCTTTTTATATGATATCCCGGGCGCCTGGATCCCTTCCGGGCGCCTGGAGTATGACGTGGCCAACCAACCAGGATGCTCCACGTGGCGAAGTCGTGGCAGGGATAAAACTTGGTCCCGGGCGCCCGGACCTGTTCCGGGCGCCTGGACCTTCGGGCGCCCGGATCCATCCTGGGCGCCCGGACCACCTTTTTCCAGCAGGTTCCTCACCTGCAAACAAAGGTTAGTCCGAGCAAAATACCCTGCAGGACAGTGTTAGAATCTGATAAAACACGGTAAGGAATAACTGACAGTCTTCGGACTGTCCGAGTCTGACTTCGGATTTCCAACCGGAAACCCTAGGTCGACCCGACGCCTACTGTTCCCTCTACGGGGAACGCGTCCTCACCTACTCCCCTCAGGAGAGATTACCTGATGCCAGTCCGGTCCTCTAGACCAACTGGACTTTCCGCCTAGGGTTACCACCCCCCAGGACCTAGGGTTACCGCCTCCTAGGGTTTTTCTCTACCTAGGGTTACCACCCCCTAGGACCTAAGGTTGCCACCCCTTAGGGTTTTCCTCCACCTAGGGTTACCGCCCCTAGGACCTAAGGTTGCCACCCCTTAGGGTTTTCCTCCACCTAGGGTTACCGCCCCTAGGACCTAAGGTTGCCACCCCTTAGGGTTTTCCTCCACCTAGGGTTACCGTCCCTTAGGACCTAAGGTTACCACCCCTTAGGATTTTCCCTTTGCCTAACCGCAGCTAGGACTTTCCTGAAACACTTATTCAACACGTTAGATCACCACAAACCTTAACTTTGAATCCTTTGCCATTATCAAAACTCAGGTTCGATCGTCGGATGCTCCCCGCACCAACAATCTCCCCCTTTTTGAGTATGACAATCGAAATTCAAAGTTAAGTAGTAATATGCAGTAAGGTATAAGTACGAGAAAAAAAAATAGCATTACAAACTCCCCCTTAATATAACCTCCCCTTTGGATTTTTGTTCTCTTTTGAATTTCTCTACTCTCCCCCTTTGCCATATATCAAAAATAAGCTAGTTTTGAAAAAAAACATAACTTTTCAAGATAAAACTTAGCAGAATTTGTTTAAAAATCTTAACTTAGGCAAGAGGTAAAAAAAGGTAAGTGAAAAGCAACAAGGAGAATAGTTTAAGTGCAAAAAGAATTTTAAACTATTGATTTTGCTAGAGGAGACTTAACGAATTGTGGACAATATAATTTCAAAAAAAGGTAAAAAAAATTTCAACTTAACGAATTTTCGAAAAAGTTTCAACTTAAATAATTTTCTAACAAAATTCCAAAAAAAATTTTCAAATAGAAGAGACTTGAAGGTTTTAAGTTTGAAAAAGTTTTTTGAAAAGCTGCTTAAGAGAAATGAATTTCAAAGATACTTAAGGCAAAGGAGAAGCGATAACCTTAGTGTTTAATAGTTTACAAATTTTGTTTTAGTAAGGTATCAGAGCCCTAAGGTCCAAGCATGAGTCAAGATTTAGTTTTGATCAGGTATCAGAGCCCTTAAGTACAAGCATGCTTAAACTTTAATATTGCCTCTAGAGAACATCTTGCCAATTAGCTAAGTTTAGAAAATAATTTAACTAAGTTTAGTTAGAGAAAACTTAATTAAGTACTTAGCTTTGAAAATATTTAGCTTATAGAGGAGTTATAATTTGAAGGTCAGGTCATAAATAATTTTAATTTTAAAGCTAAAAAATAGCTTGAATTTTTGAAGATATGCCAAAAATAGTTTTTAATTTTGAAGTCAAGTCAAAATTTTTAAAGAAAAACTAATTTTAAAACCGACTCAAAATCACTCCCTCTTAATTAATGCCTTAATAAATTTTTGCGTTCAGGAGTTTAAGCATGAGAGGTTAAAAAATTATTTTCCTAATTTTCCATCTCACTCATTCTAGATTAACAAGCATGTTTAGCATATGAGTGAGTGTGAGATGGAGTTTACTTTAATTTACAACATTGAACATATCAGTTAGAATTCCAAATAGGTGACCATTATTTTGAAGATTTAAAAATTAATTGAATTTAGAATTTCAAAGAATTTAATAACTTCTGAAAAGGGTTTTGAAATTAATTTTTCAAAGGATATTTCAAATGATTTTTCAAATAATTTTTGAAATTAATTTTTCAAGGGATTTTTCAAAAGATTTTGAAATGATCATTTTTCAAATTAAGTTTTAAAATAATTTTGAAATGATTAAGTTTTGAAATTAAGTTTTAAAATAATTTTGAAATGATTTTGAAAAGATTTTTCAAATAATTTTGAAAGAATTTTAAAAGATTTTGAAATGATTTTGAAAAGATTTTTCAAATAATTTTGAAATGAAGTTTTAAAAGATTTTGAACTGATTTTGAAAATATTTTTCAAGTAATTTTTAAAAGAATTTTGAAATTAAGTTTTAAAGATTTTGAACTGATTTTGAAAAGATTTTTCAAATAATTTTGAAGGAATTTTGAAATTAAGTTTTAAAGATTTTGAACTGATTTTGAAAAGATTTTTCAAATAATTTTGAAAGAGTTTTAAAAGATTTTGAAAAGATTTTTCAAGTAATTTTTAAAAGAATTTTGAAATTAAGTTTTAAAGATTTTGAACTGATTTTGAAAAGATTTTTCAAATAATTTTGAAAGAGTTTTTAAAGATTTTGAAATGATTTTGAAAAGATTTTTCAAATAATTTTGAAATGAAGTTTTAAAAGATTTTTAACTCATTTTGAAAAGATTTTTCAAGTAATTTTTAAAAGAATTTTGAAATTAAGTTTTAAAGATTTTGAACTGATTTTGAAAAGATTTTTCAAATAATTTTGAAAGAGTTTTAAAAGATTTTGAAATGATTTTGAAAAGATTTTTCAAATAATTTTGAAATGAGTTTTAAAAGATTTTGAAATTATTTTGAAAAGATTTTTCAAATAATTTTGAAATGAGTTTTAAAAGATTTTGAAATTATTTTGAAAAGATTTTTCAAGTAATTTTTAAAAGAATTTTGAAATTAAGTTTTAAAGATTTTGAACTGATTTTGAAAAGATTTTTCAAATAATTTTGAAAGAGTTTTAAAAGATTTTGAAAATATTTTTCAAATAATTTTGAAATGAGTTTTAAAAGATTTTGAAATGATTTTGAAAAGATTTTTCAAATAATTTTGAAATGAAGTTTTAAAAGATTTTGAACTGATTTTTCAAATAATTTTTAAAAGAATTTTAAATGATTTTGAAAAGGTTTTTCAAATAATTTTGAAATGAAGTTTTAAAAGATTTTGAACTGATTTTTCAAATAAATTTTAAAAGAATTTGAATAATTATCAGTTTGAATTTTTAAAATTCCTTAGTCATCTCACCCATCCAAATTTTCAATTACGGAATCCTATAATTGTTGTGAGATGAATTATGGTTGAATTTAAGGGTCTGGTTTAACTTTGTATTAGATTCAGGTTTAGCTTTGGGTTCAACAAGTAAGCATTCTTTGGATAAACTTCTGGGCTATGGTGAGTCACAAGGTACTCATTAAAGTAACCATGCTTTCGAGGTTTCCCAAATAGTCCTACCCATTGAACTTAATACTAAACCTTGGTCTAACTAGTTAGGATCCATTTAAGAGTAGCTTCGATCAGTTCCACTTGGCCAAATGCACCAGGTCGAAGCCATATCTTCCTAGACATGCGATGCCCAAGCTTCCCTAACGTACTATCATCCAAAAACTTTACCAGTACTGTGGGTCAAGTTAAACCTAGCCCATTTTGATCTAACCTTAATTACCCTGCCGGGTAATCTACTCTTGTTTTACCCATTTCGGGTAGATTAGGTTCAGTTACCCTGTCGGGTAGTTCAGTTGGGGGTGCCAGCGAGTCTGGATCCTCCATCTATTTTTATTTAACTTAAGTTGAAATTTACTTTTAATTTGAATTAATTTCGAATTGAATTTCGAATTTAATTTAATTTCAAATTTTTAATTGAATTTTGAATTTTGAATTTTGAATTTTGAATTTTTAATTGAATTTTGAATTTTGAATTTTGAATTTAATTTTGAATTTTTAATTGAATTTTGAATTTTGAATTTAATTTAATTTTGAATTTTTAATTGAATTTTTAATTTAATTTTAAATTTTTAATTGAATTTTGAATTTTGAATTTAAATTTGAATTTAATTTGAATATTAATTTGAATTATGTTCTTAATATTGTTTTTCTATTAGCTCCCCCTGGATCATAGCCTCGATATGGTCTATCAAGGTAATAGACTTGATTCTTGGGGACCCAATAGTGATCATTTCCAACTTGATTAACCAAGTTGGATTTTGGCACCCATGCTTGGACAATTTTTCTATTATTTCTATTAACTAGCGATAAATATGATTTGTATTTTATTTTAGTTTTAAATCCAAGTCCAGTTTTATTGTAAACGGCTCGCTGTTTTCCAAGAATCAGATCCAGATTCTTGGAGCCCAAGGTGAACCGTTCCAACGTGTCTTTGAGTTCTTTAATTTGAGCTTTCAAATTGGAATTTTCTTCCTCAAGTTGTTGGACTTGAGTTGAACTTCCAATTTGAACTGACTCAGTTAAAGAGCTCGAGTCAGTCGCTTCCTTAAGGGCTGTTACCTCCTTTTGGAGTGACTTAACTCGGACGTTGGATTTAGCCAACTTTTTTACTAAGTAAGGTAATAATTCATGCAAGTTATCTAATTGAAATTCTACGAGTAGTGAACTTACAGTGGGTTTTGGTCCTTCGGAAACGAATGCGGATTCGTGGCTTCGATCAGACTCAGTCTCGGATTCGCTCTCGGTTTCTGACTCATACTCGGACTCAGTTTCCACCACGGTTGCTTGTACTGGTAGAGCGAGGAAGCTCGTCGGTTCTTCTTCGTCGGACCCGGATTCATCTAAAGACTCGAACCATATCTTTTCCTCTATCTTACTTGTACCTGCAACCATCGTAATACCTTCCTCGGCCGAAGTAGTATTATTCTGCTCATCTAATTCAAATAAATCATTTATTAAATTATGCTTACTTACTTGAGCGTCGGAAGTGCCCTCGTGTAGTTTCATCAACTTTTGTCACAACTCTTTTGCACTTGCGAAAGGGCCGATGCGGTTCAGTTCTTCATTTGTTAGGCCACATTGTAGCATGCAGGTTGCTTTGGCATCGGCTTCAACTTTTTTCATTGTGATAGAATCCCAGTTGATGCATGAGATAAGTTCTCCGGTGTCATCATGTGGAAGTTCGAGTCCGGTCTGGATAATGATCCACATCTCGACTTGCGTCTTGAGGTGGTATTCCATCCGGTTCTTCCAGTATCCAAAGTCCTTGCCAGAAAAGAGCGGCGGTCGGACGGTGCAGAATCCTTCTTGAAATGCCATTTTAAAAGAACCTTGCACAAAAAAATAGGAAAAAAAATATACCAGGACTTGATCCTGGATTAGCAGTGCGGTATGGAAGGATAGAAATAGAAGTTCACCAGTTTCGAAAAAATATTAAAATAATATTAAAATATTATTAAAAATATTTAAAAAATATTATTTCAAATTTTTCCAAATTCAATATTTTATCAATATTAATAAACTGTGAAAGGATGAAAATGAATTTTTTGAAAATAATTTTGGAGGGAAAAAACGAAAGGCGTTTACCCTATACAAACGACAAAGCCACGAAAAATGCTTGAATGGTGGTTGCACCAGTTCAAAGCGACCCCGCTCTGATACCAATTGATGGATTGAAAGCGCTAGAGGGGGGGGGGGTGAATAGCGCTCGTGGCTATTTTTTAATGATTTAAAACACAGAATAGAAACACAGCGGAAAGTAAAATAAAACACACAGAGACGCAGGTGTTTTACTTCGTTCGGAGCCTATGACGACTCCTACTCGAAGGCCCACGGTCCTTGACCGCTTTCGGTGGGCAACAACTATATATCGGAAAGATTTCAATTTGAATTACAATCAGTGTAATAAAAGAACTAATACCGACAACACAAGATTGAAGAGTTTGAGCTTTGGGTTGTCGACGTCGAGTAGTAGCACTTCAAGATTGTCTCGTTGGCAGCACTTCACAGAAGACAGCTTAGCAATTGATGTTGTTCTGTAGCTGCTCCCTCGACCCTCTTTTTATATGATATCCCGCTGGATCCTTCCGGCGCACGAGGTGACGTACAACCAAGGATGCTCCACGTGGCGCGGGATAAAACTTGGTCCGGCGCCGGACTGCCCGGGCGCACGATCTCCGCGCCGGATCCATCCGGCGCCGGACCACCTTTTTCCAGGAGTTCCTCACCCGCAAACAAAGGTTAGTCCGAGCAAAATACCTGCAGATGTTAGAATCGATAAAACACGATGAGGAATAAGCGAGCTTTCGGACGTCTGAAGTCGACTTGGATTTCCAACACCCTAGGTCGACCCGACGCCTCTCCCTCTACGGGAACGCGTCCTCACCTACTCCCCTCGGGAGAGATTACCTGATGCCAGGTCCCGACTGGACTTTCTGCCTAGGGTTACCACCCCCTAGGACCTAGGGTTACCGCCCCCTAGGGTTTTTCTCCACCTAGGGTTACCACCCCCTAAGACCTAATGTTGCCGCCCCTTAGGGTTTTCCTCCACCTAGGGTTACGGCCCCCTAGGACCTAAGGTTGCCACCCCTTAGGGTTTTCCTCCACCTAGGGTTACCGCCCCCTAGGACCTAAGGTTACCACCCCTTAGGGTTTTCCCTCACCTAGGGTTACCGCCCCCTAGGACCTAAGGTTACCACCCCTTAGGATTTTTCCTTTGCCTAACCGCAGCTAGGACTTTCCTGAAACACTTATTCAACACGTTAGATCACCACAAACCTTAACTTTGAATCCTTTGCCATTATCAAAACTCAGGTTCGATCGTCGAATGCTCCCCGCACCAACATTAAACACTAGTCAAGTATGCAAAGCAAGTTATCTAAACAATCAAAGTATTGAAAGCTTGAGAACTAGAGAGAGAGAGAGAAAGAGTGAGTGAGAGAGATCCTAGGCAAGTTAGCAATGGACAAGAGAAGAATTGGTTTGGGGGAAACGATTCTAGGATTTCGATTTTATCATGAAGGTAGTTGATGTTCTATGAGTTGTTCATCTCCTTACCACTATGCCTATACTCTTATAAGGATTCTAACCAAATACAGGTGTGAACCCGTGAAGTTCATACCAAAGTGTTTACCTCATTAGATTTCAATGCTATTAAATAAAGAGATAACATAAAAAGGTTCAGTTGAGAGGGATGCCCTTTTGTCACTAAGGCTCCTCGGTCATTCAGTCTATATTACACAAATTATTTCATAATATTAAATTGGAAAAAAATCTATTAAACCCTAAGTAGCTAATCCCTTGTAGAGAATAAGAAAATTGATCTCCTTTCAAGAGGATCATGATAGAAAGTTCGCTTATGGGGATGTTCTTTGTCACTAAGAGTTCCACGGTCATACAATTTAGAGTTTCTCCTCTATAAGGCATCTAATTCATTACATCCATTTAATCAAACATCACAAGCATGCATTCAATTACCACATACACATTTAATCAAACAAGAACAAGGCATAAACATGTGAGCAAATCTGTTGGTGCAGTTTGCACTAATAATCAAACTCATATTTTAATTTATGACAAAGGTTAAAGTTAGAATTATGATTTAACCTATTTACCAAGTGTGCAAGATTGAAAGACTTGATGAGACCTAACACCGGGCTAAAGTCCAGTTAGATTTAGAGGACTTGATAACTGGTAGAAAGTCTAGATAAGTTGATATTTGAAAGGAAATACAATTGGATCCATGGGACTTGACAACTAGTTAAAGTTCAGATGTGGCATTTGACAGGAAGACCTGGTGATTCAAGAGTTAAGTAAGTCAGTAAATGGTAAGTGAGGTAAGCACTAGAGGAGAGTGATTTAGTGAGAACGAGCCCAGTGAGGCTGTAGATGATGGTCCAACTTAGATCCATTCTGGAAGTCTAAGTTGAGATCATGACTAGATCCTGGTCTTGGTGAGATAGGATTCAAGTCATAAATAAATCTTGTTTTTAATGTACTAACTATGTTTTGTAGGGTATTTTTTATTGTTTAAACTAACATGTCGTGCAGGAGATCGAAGCTACAAGTTGGCTGGAAAAAGAATTTCTAGGTGCCCCAGAAGGGTCCAGACACTTGGAGGTCCGGGAGCTTGAGTGGGTCCAGATGCCTAGATTGGGTCGAACCTAGCCACGTGTGTAGTTGAGTTGGTGTGCTCTAATTGGTCAGCACATGTCAGTGTTTAGGTGCTCGAGGCTGGTCCAAGTGCTTGGGATTGGATAGAGGAAAGACAGATAGAGCTTCGCTGAGATGTAGCCATATTAGTAGTCTAAGTGTCTGGGGGTGGTCCAGGCACCCGTAGGTGGATAACTCAGCGTCAAAGCATGATTGGATATGCTTTAGTGGAGATGCCCGAGGGTGGTCCATGCGCTTGGATAGGCCTCTAAAAGAAGCTTCAACCAACATCATCAGTATATCATTCATCACAACTTTTATTCTCGTGTATTGCTCCAAAAACTATTCTACGACGCCAAAATGCTACTCTGATGACAACACCCAAGTTCCTATTCTAAGTCATCGGTATAGTTGCCTTTATTTACTTGTACATTAAATTCTATTCTTTGTTTTTCAAAAAGGTGAAAAAGTGACTCATGCTATTCACCCCCTCCTCTAGCGTACTTTACAATCCTACAAAATTCATAGTTAATATATCAATATTACATCATAATTACTCCCTATATTTTAAAATCCAGAGACCTACTCTATAGTAATGAAATTATAACCCAAATATGAAGAAACACATTCTTACAAATCCAAATGAAGAGTAGAGAGAAAGAAATACTTCGAGAAGTAATTCGATGTCTCAGGATGAAATCCTCGTATAGATGGTGGACAGAACAATGAAATTAGCCTCAAATGATGGGTAAATCATGAAAACTCCTCTAAAATAGACCTTGAGGGTCTCTTAGAAGGAACCCCCTCTCTCCCTTTGAAAAGAGGATCTTACTCTCCTTTTATAGGGGGTTATACGACCTTTCTTCCACGCAACACGATCGTGAGGCACGACTATGATGTGAAAGCCACTATGGTCAATGTACGGTCGTGCCTTTTGGGCATAGCCTGCCCATGGGATCCTGGAGCTGAGAAAGCAACATCGTGCCTTTGGGTATGATTATAGCGTGAATGACATTGTAATGAAGGCACGACCGTGCTTTTTGGGCACGATCATGCTTTTTGGGCATGACCTTCTTGTGGGAATCTACAGTAGGGAAGCATGGTCATGCCTGTTGGTGTTGTAAGGTTGCAAACATAGTCCCATATTGAAAACACATGGGAAAGATCAAGAGTTTATAAAGAGAAAAATATCTCCATTGGTATGAGGCCTTTTGGGTAGAGCTCAAGAGAAAAACCATGAGGGCTTAGGGCCAAAGTGGACAATATCATATCATTGTGGAAATATCTAAATTCTTTTCAATCTTACAATTGGTATCAGAGCCTGGACTGTCAGAAGGTTTAACCACCGACTGTGCACAAGAGCTATGGTCTGATTGAGTCATGTGGGTACAATATTGACCTCGAACAAAGAAAGTGGGGGCTCCTATATTCGGATCAATAGGACCAGACACTAGGCTGGAAGTCCTAGTTGCGGCTAGGCAAGGAAGTCCTAGTAGGTCGGGTGGACTGAGGGGCAGAAAGACCTGGTGGGTCGAGGATCGGACATGGGAAGTCTGTGGTCCTTTGTTTGAGGGGGGATTGTTGGTGTTGTAAGGTTGCAAACATAGTCCCACATTGAAAATACATGGGAAAGATCATGAGTTTATAAAGATAAAAATATTTTCATTGGTATGAGGCCTTTTGGGTAGAGCCCAAGAGCAAAACCATGAGGGTTTAGGCCCAAAGTGGACAATATCATATCATTGTAGAGATATCTAAATTCTTTTCGATCCTGCTGGGGTACTATTGGGGCATAAAACCTTCTATTGATGAGGCATGACCATGCTTGAAAGGCACAACCAGAGCATGAATAATGTTGGAGTTGTCTGGCCCTTGGGTGGCATGACCATGCCTTTAGGGCATGATGTTGGTGCGGAAAGTATCCGATGATCAAACCTGAGTTTTGATTATGCCAAAGGGTCCAAAGTTAAGTTGTCTTGTTATCTAACAAGGTTGATTGAGCATGCAGGAAAAGTCTTAAATGTTCTTAGGCAAAAGTCCTAGTGAATTCTAAATAAGTGGGAAACCCTAAGGGGTGGTGACCCTAGGTCCTAGGGAGCGATAACTCTAGATGATGGAAAGTCCTAGCTACGGTTAGGTAGGTGAAAAATCTTAGGGGGTAGTAACCTTAGGTCCTAGGGGGTGGTAACCCTAGGCTGTGGTAACCCTATATCCTAAGGGGTGGTAACCCTAGGCTATGAAAAATCCTAGGGGTGATAACCCTAGGTCTTAGGGGGTGGTAACTCTAGGCGGAAAGTCCAGTTGGTCTGGAGGATCGGTCTGGCAACAGGTAAACTCTCCTGAGAGGAGTAGGCGAGAACGCATTCCCCTATGAGGGAACAGTAGGCGTCTGTTCAACCTAGACCCTAAGTGTATGTCTTAGGTACCCTAGGACTAACACATTTAACTTAGTTGGGTACTCTGACTTAGATTATGCTGGGTATAAATTAGATTAAAAAAAGGTACAAGTGGAAGCTATCAATTTCTAGGTCAGTGTCTAGTAAGCTGGTCCAGCAGAAAGCAGCACTGTGTTGCTCTATCCACTACTAAAGCAGAATACATAGCCATGGGAGAATATGCATCTCAATTTCTATGGATGATGCACACCTTAAAAGATTATCAACTTGAATATAAAAATACAAAAATTTTAATTAATAACATAAATTTAACTAAAAATCTAATTCACCATCCAAGGACCAAATACATAGAAGCTAAACACCACTTTTTAAGGGATCACGTAGCTAAGAGTGATATTGTACTTGGCTATGTTGAGTCTAAATCAAACCTAGTTGACATCTTTATCAAACCCTTATCTGAACTTGAGTTCAGTACACTTAGAAGAGAATTAGGGATGTGTACAGTAGAATAGAATTTGTTATTATCTTTTTAAAATTATGTCTTGTTTTAAAATTCTAGGAAAAATATTTTTTAAAATTCTCAATTTTACTAGAATTTTTAAAAGTTTGGAAATAGTCTAGGATTTTTTTCTTTAGAAAGCATGTACCCATAGGTTTCAGCCAGAGTATCTCACAAGCATACTAGGATTACCTTGCTTGTGTATGAAAAACACTTGAAATGGTGTGAGATGCATAAGGTGCTGCCTAGATTTCAGAATGCTTATGTCTATGCATCAACATAAGTCTGGGCAATAAATACTAAAATCAAATTAATCAACTTAGGTTATCCATGTTTAGTCAAACTAACTGGAACACTTATTTAACTTGACTAACCAAGTGAAAGCTACTACCTTATGGTAAATAGCCAATAGCTAAAGGTTAGACATTTGATTAAAGAAAACTAGGTATTTAGTTTGAAGCTTTTCTTCACCTTAAATTCTCATGCTTGGACTTTAGGACCTTAAAACTCTTATATTTTGCCACTATGATAGGGGGAGGAAAAGGAGTTTTTTTTTTTTTTAATTTTTATCATTTGTTTGCTTAGTCCTTATCAAATTTTTTTGTGACTTCCTCAAATTTAACCAAAGCCTTATTTTTATCAAATACTCTTTCTCAAAGTCCTTTTTTTTTTAAGCCAAGCTTAAAGTATTTTTAAGTATTTTTCAAAGAAATCTTTTACTTAGCTAAGTTTTTTTAATATTCTTCAAGTTAAGTGTTTATCAAAATCCTTTTAAAAGCTAGACTTTTATGAAATTTTTTTAAGCTAAGTACTTAACTAAGCTTGTATCAAAAGTTTTTTAAGCTAAGTACTTAACTAAATTTTTATCAAAATATTTTTAAAACAAAGTTTTTTTCAAAATATTTGTAAAGCTGAACTTTTTATTAAAATATTTTTAAAAGCTAAAGTATTTTTTTCAAAAGCTTTTTAAGCTAAGTACTTAACTAAATTTTTATCAAAATATTTTTAAAGCTAAGTTTTTATCAAAATATTTGTAAATCTAAACTTTTTATTAAAATATTTTTAAAAGCTAAAGTATTTTTATCAAAATCTTTTTAAGCTAAGTACTTACCTAAGTTTTTATCAACTTCTTTTTAATTAAGCTAAGTGTGTGTCAAAGCAATTTCAAAGCTAAACTTTAGCAAAGTTTTTTTGGAAAAAGCTAAGACCATTTCAAAACTTACGATTTGCTATGTTTTTTTCTAAATAATTTTCAAAGTTTAAGTTTTGCTAAGTCTTGGTTGAAAAAGTTAAGTATTTTCAAAACATTTCTAATTTAGCAAAGTGTTTTTCAAAGCAATTATTTTCAAAGCTAAGTTTAGCTAAGTTATTTTAAAGCTGACTCACTTTTAAATGTTTAAAAATTAGTTAAGTTTTTTTTAAGTACTACCCTTCAAGGGGAGCTTAAGTTAAACAAAGTAAAAACTTTTTTGTCAAACAACCTTTCCTCCCTTAATTGTTTTTGATATATAACAAAGGGGGAGAGAATGGTCAAAAGTTAGGGGGAGCTAATATTTAGTGAGAATGCTATATTTTCTTTAAATAATTTTCATTAAACTGCTATATATTTATTTAACTTTTGAACCTGATTGTTATAATCAAAAGGGGGAGATTGTTGGTGCAGAAAGTACCAGACGATCAAGCCTGTGTTTTGATAATGGCAAAAGATTCAAAAGTTAAGATGTCTTATTGTCTAACAAGTTTGAATGAGTTTGCAGGAAAATCCTAAGTTGTCTTAGGCAAAAGTTCTAGTGGATTCTGTTGGTCCCTTGGAGGTCGGCAAGAGGGGAGGGGTGAATTGCCCTGCAAAAATTCAAAACAAACCCTTCTCAGACTTTAAAGAAACACTTGCATAAAACTAATTAAAACAAGAAATAAACTGAAAGACAGAGACTCGAAGGATTTACATGGTTATAACCAGAGAGGTTGTTAATCCAAGGAAGTGAACACACACTAAAGATCTCCTTCAGGCGGAGAAGTCTCTTTACAGCAATGAAGCACAAAAAATGAGAAGCTAAAAGAAAACTAAAGTGTGTACAAGTGTTGTTTGCAGAATGCTTGTTCTTTTTAGCTTCTTGAACCAAGGCTATATTTATAGCTTTGGTCGGAGCGCCTGAAAGGGTTCTAGATGCTTGGAGGGAGATAAAACTTTATCCCCTCCATAACGGATCACGGTCAAATGTGATCTGGATAGAATCGGGTTCCGAGCACTCAGAATGGGTCCGGGCCCTCTGCTCCAGTGCTGCTCGCCTTGGTCTGGATCTTCCACTCCGACTCCACTTGTTTGGGTGATTTTAGCCATCCGGAATAGGCTCACCCGAACCCAATTTCAGACCTTCTAGAGCAACCTTCCACTCCGACTTCTCGTCCCTCGGAATCATCGCATGCTTCCTTCTCTTCCGCCAGCGTACTCTTCCGTAGTTTCATCCCTCGGATGCACCGAGCCCGTCGACTCTCTCTCGTGCCAACCTTCTCACTAGCTACATCTTTTGCTCCCCAAGCAATCTTCCGCTCCAGCTTCTCGTCCCTCGAAAACATCGCACGCTCCCTTCTCGTCCGCCGGTGTACTCTTCCACAACACCTTGTCCCTCAGACGCATCGAACCCGTCGGCTCTCTCCCGTGTTGTTCTTCTCTCTAGTTGCGTCTTTTGCTCGACTTCCTGTTCTCCTAAGTTCCTGCACATTTAGACACAGGGATCAATACCAACAGGACCTAACTTATCTTGTTTGATCACATCAAAAACAACCTTGGGATTCCAATAATCTCCTTATTTTTGATGTGAGCAACTCAAAAGGTAGGGTAAACAAATAAAGTTAAAGCAAAAAATAAATTTTACAATAAAGTACAAAAAAAATAGAAAAGTAGGAAATTTGATTTTTAAGCTATTTAAACTTAAGCTACCTCCTCCTAGACTTAATCTTTTTTTTTCTCCCTGTTTGATCACATAAAAAAAAAAAGATTTCATAAAAAACTAAGGGTAAAAAAAATTTGCAGTAATTTTGAAGTTTTAAGTGTTGCAAAAAAATTTCTAAGTAAAAACTTTTAAGTAGAAAATTTTTCTAAGTTTTTTTCTCTTTAAAAAAAATTGTGCAACTTATAAATTTTGGTAAAGCAAAGTTTATAACTTAAAAACTTTAAGTTAAACAGATGAGAAATTTTTCTAAGTTAAACAAATTTGTAGAGAAAAATTTGAGAATTTTAAATAATTGAGTAACTATTTTAAAGCATAATCTAATTTCAATTTCAATTTAATGCTTTATCAGTTAGACAATTAAATAATTTATTTCGTTAATTGGCTTCCAAGTTGTGGCGAGGCACTAGGCCTGCTTGGTTATTAGATCATCAACCACTTCTAGACAAAGTCTCTTAAAGAAATTCAACCGTTTAATTTTTTCGCTAAAAAATGCTAAGTCTAAATTCAAGTTAGACAAGACTTTGGAACCCAATATAGGTTTCTTCCTAATGGATTAACCAAGAATTTCTTAGCAATATATTTCTTTGAAATTCTTCTTATTTATCCCTTATGGTATCTAAGGTACCAATTTAATCCATAGAATTTTCTAATATGTTGATTATCTGTGCATGCATGATTTTTCAAAATATCTATTTGTATTTTCAAATTATCATTTTCTAATTTTAATTTATCATTTTCTAATTCTAATCTTTTAAAATCTTCTAACAGACAAGATTTATTTAAAATTAATTTTAACTTTTTATTTTCTTTTTCTAGCATGCAAGTGTCTTTAGTTAATAATTTAACAAATTTAAACATTTAGTTAGGTGATAGAGGTCGTACCTGCCTTACCTTGTCGATTTCTGATCCTCCCTGTAGAGTTACTTTCCTCTGACGTTACTCCCCCTTCATCAATGCTTTCGATGCTCATTGAGGAAGAGTTGACTTCGTCTTCTGGTAGGTACTCGGTTATGAGAGTTGTTCCGGTAATTTCCTCATTTTTCAGCTTCTGATGATGACTCGATATCCATCGAGGAGTTGGAATCAGCTTCAACTGGTTCTTCGTAGAGCTTCAAGAACTTTTCCCAAAGTTCTTTTGCACTTTGATAGTTGCTGATTCTGTCGAGATCTTTAACCGAAAGTACACTTAAGAGATGAAATTCAACCTTACCATCTGACGTAAAATCGTCACGCTGCTTTTTGGTCCAGAGGCTTTTTTTGATTTCTTCTCCATTCGTATTCTTCAGTGCTTCATAATCATATTCCATTATTAATAAAGTATTAAAATTTGTTTTAATAAATACCTCCATTCGTCGCTTCTAAAATGCGAACTCCCTCTCAAACATTGGTGGGTAGATGTTAGCTCCGGCCATCTCGTTGCTTCAGTCGGCGGTTAGTCCTTCTGCGGCATCCTCGCTCTGATATCACTTGTTGGTCCCTTAGAGGCCAGCAAGAGGGGAGGGGTGAATTGTCCTGCAAAAATTCAAAACAAATCCTTCTCAGACTTTAAAGGAACACTTGCATAGAAATATTTAAAACAAGAAATAAACTGAAGACAGAGACTCGGAGGATTTACTTGGTTACAACTGAGAAGGTTGTTAATCCAATGAAGTAAACACGCACTAAAGATCTCCTTCAGGCGGAGAAGCCTCTTTATAGCAATGAAGCACAGAAAATGAGAATCTGAAAGAAAACTAAAGTGTGTACAAGTGTTGTTTGCAGAATGCTTGTTCTTTTTAGCTTCTTGGACCAAGGTTATATTTATAGCCTTGGTCGGGGTGTCTGGAAGGGTTCCAAATGCTTGGAGGGGGATAAAACTTTATCCCCTTCGTAACATATCGTGGTTAAACATGATCTGGATAGAATCGGGTTCCGGGAGCTCGGAATGGGTCCGAGCCCTCTGCTCCAATGCTGCTCGCCTCGGTTCGGGTCTTCCGCTCCGGCTTTGCTCGTTTGGGTGATTTTGGCCATCCGGAATAGGGCTCACCCGAACCCAACTTCTGGTCTTCTCGAGCAACCTTCCGCTCCGGCTTCTCGTCCCTTGGAATCGTCGCATGCTTCCTTCTCGTCCAGCAGCGTACTCTTTCGCAGCTTCGTCCCTCGGACGCACCGAGCCCGTCGACTCTCTCCCGTGCCAACCTTCTCTCTAGCTACATCTTTTACTCCCCGAAAAATCTTCCGCTCTATCTTCTCATCCCTCGGAAACATCGCACGCTCCCTTCTCGTCCGTCGGTATACTCTTCCGGAACACCTTGTCCCTCAGATACATCGAGCTTGTCGGCTCTCTCCCGTGTTGTCCTTCTCGCTAGTTATGTTTTTTGCCCGACTTCCTGTGCTCCTAAGTTTCTGCACACTTAGACACAGGGATCGATACTAACAAGACCTAACTTATCTTGTTTGATCACATCAAAAATAACCTTGGGGTTTCAACAAATTCTAAGCAGGTGGAAAACCCTAGGGGTTGGTAACCCTAGGTCCTAGGGGGTGGTAACCCTAGGTCCTAGGGGGTGGTAAGTGGTAACCCTAGGTGATGGAAAAGTTCTAGCTGTGGTTAGGTAGGTGGAAACCTTAGGGGATGGTAACCTAGGTCTTAGGGGGTAGCAACCCTAGGTCATGGATAACCCTAAGGGGTGGTAACCCTGTTGGTTAGTCCTAGGAAAAAGTACCGGTTCCACTGTACAAAATTTTTTTTGTACAAGTGTCGAACCTTTCCTTAAATAACCTATTGTGTTCTTTAGAAGTTAAATTAGGAATCGCAGATGAAACTTAACATCATTGATTCCAAATTTAACTTATCTGTTCTTAGTGGTTTAGATTTAAATCGCAAGCCGAACTTAACACTATTGATTCAAATCCACCTATGTTATTAATTCCATTAAATATTAATTTCCAAAATTAGCTTCCAGGACTGCATGGCGAGGCACATGACCTTCTTGGATATGGGAGCAACCACCACCGCCTAGACAAAGCCTTTTAAGGAAAGCTAATATTTAATTTCCTTAAATAACTCTAGGTTAACCAAAAAGAACAATCGAATCACAAATTCGAAAACAAAGAAAACACAAACTCGAAAAATAAATTCAAAAAACTAGATTTAATGTCTCTTGTGTTTGGAATTCTTACAAAAAGAAATAACTTGCATGATGCGGAAACCAATTGCTAATTATACATTCTCTTTGTAAACTAATGACCTCGAGATCTTCTGTCGTATTCCTCGCATCGCCTTGGACGTCATGTGTGCGACGATCCTCCAAGATGAACACCACCCAAAAGCTTTCTTCCTCTTCCTCTAAAATACGGCCACCACCACCACCAAGGAGAAGAAAGCAAAGGGAAAAGAGAAGAAGAAGGGGCCGACCACACCAAGATCTCCAAGCAAGAGAATAAGAGTTGTGCCTCATGAAGCCTCCTCACCACTTCTTTTATAATACTTGCCCAAGGCAAATAAGGGAAGAATTTTTACAAAAATTAAAATCTTCCTCATGTTTTCCCTTTTCCCTTTTTATTTTTCCTTTTTTTTCCTTTTGATTGAATCAATCACCAATCATAGATTAGTTTTAATTTGATTGGATGATGATTTAATCCTATTGGCCAGCCCCTTGCTTGGGCACCAAGCAAGGGTGGCTGACCCCTATAAGGAAGGAAATATTTGTTTTTTTATAAAATTTTACAAGAAGAAATTCTCTTATAAAATTTTACAAGCTCTCTTTCAATTTCTTAAAGTAGGAGTTAAAAAAGGAAAGTTTTAAAAATTAAAACCATATTTTAAAATTTAAAACTTCTCTTATAAAATTTCCTTTTTTAACATGGTGATAGAAAATTTAAATTTTAAAACTTCTCTTTCTTTTTTTCCTAAACCATGAGGATGGTTAAAAAAGGAAAGTTTTAAAACTTTTAAACTTTCTTTTAAAATATGTGACCTAATTCAAATAAGGAAAATTTTTAAATTTAAAATCTCTCTTTTAAAACTTGTAGTATTCTATAAAGAGAAAATTTTAAAAATTCAAAACATCCCTCCTTGTTTGAATTATTGTGGTCGACCCCCTCTTGCTTGGGCACCAAGCAAGGAGCCGACCCCCTTAAGAGGATATGATGGTCGGCCATTGCTTGGTCACCAAGCAATGGACCGCAAGCAATGGACCGACCCCTTTCTTGGATACCAAGATGTGCCTTTCTTTGGATGGACTTGAGACTTTAATGAGGCTACGACAGGGACCTAGAGGAGAAATTGGTTTTGGCCTTTCGATGAGCTCAAGTATCCCGTGTTCACCCCGAACACATAACTCAAGTTCATCGATAATAACTCATTCCACTAGAGAGTTATTATCGCACTACTGCACCAATCCGAAATTACATTATGAGATCCTTCTTATCATGAGTGTGTTAGTCTCCCTGTGTTTAAGATTACGAATGCCCACTAATTAAGTAAGTTACTGACAGCTCACTTAATTAATATCTAGCTCCAAGAGTAGTACCACTCAACTTCATTGTTATGTCGGACTAAGCCCACCTGCAGGGTTTAACATGACAATCCTTATGAGCTCCTCTTGGGGGCATTCTCAACCTAAATAACTAGGACACAGATTCCTTCTATAATCAACAACACACACTATAAGTAATATCATTTCCCAACTTATCGGGCTTATTGACTTATCAAGTTAAATATCACCCATTGATAAGTCAAAGTAATAAATACTAAATATACATGTTTGTTATTATATTTGGATTAAGAGCACACACTTCCATAATAACTAAGGTCTAGTTCTTTTATAAAGTCAGTACAAAAAGAACTTACCTAAAATGGTCCTACTCAATACACTTGGAGTGTATCAGTGTAATTTATTAGTTAAGATAAACTAATACTTAATTACACTATGACTACTTCAACGATTTGTTCCTTTCCATCTTAGTCGTGAGCAATTGTTTATAATTTATAAAGAACTGACAACATGATCTTCTGTGTGTGACACCACACACCATGTTGTCTATTATATAAATTAATTGAACAAATTACATTTAACAAATATATAGATATTGACCACTGTGATTCTTTATTTCTAAATAAATGTTTATACAAAAGCTAGACTTTTAGTATACACTCTAACAAACCCTAGGTCGTAGGGGGTGGTAACCCTACGTGGAAAGTCCAGTCGATCTAAAGGACCGATCTGACAACAGGTAATCTCTTCTGAGAGGAGTAGGTGAGGATGCGTTCCCCGTTGAAGGAACAGTAGGTGTTGATTTGACCTAGGATTTCTAGAAGAAATCTAAAGTCAGAACCAAATAGTCCGAAGGCTGTCAAAGCTATTTATTTACATATTATCTGATATGTGTTAACTCTGTTTTACAGGAGACTAACACTTTGTGCAGGGTTAGATTCGACCGGGGTCGGTCAATTGAACCTCGAGTTCAGTCGACCAGGGGGTTCGATCGACCGAACCTCCAAGTAGCAAGATCAGAGTTTCAGCCAGTGGACCGGGTTCGACCAGGGGATCGGACGATCGAACCTCAGGTTCAGTCGACCGAACTAAGGATAAGCGATGACTGGATCAGGCCGGGTTGATCGGGGCAGAGATCATCAGTTGATCGGTCGACCGAACGGTAGGATCGGTTGACCGAACGAAGGCTTATCTGAAACGGCATAATCTGGACGGGAATTGGGGCTGATCCAGGCGGGATCGGTTGATCGAACCAGGGGATCGGTTGACCGAACCAAGGGATCGGTCGATTGTTTAGTGACGAGTCAAACCTGATCCCGAGATCAATGGATCTGGATCAGGTTTGGGTTGCCTATAAAAGGATGGCTCGACCAGTTGCCACAACACTGACAACAGAATTCAGAACGATCTTTTAAGCTATGCGCTACTCCGAAACGCCGCGACAACGCTCAGCTGCCCTGACACGACGATCCTGTTTCTTCATCTTTGTATTGTCGGTAACTTTATAATATTGTTGTTGTACTTCAAACTTGTAATTGTTATTCAAGCTATTAGTGATTACTCCACCGAAAGCGATCAACAATCGCGGGCCTTGTAGTAGGAGTCGTCACAGGCTCTAAACCAAATAAAAGAAAGCTTGTTAACATTGCTTGTCTTTTTCATTCTTTATTCCGCTACATTTACTTTAAGTTTTCTGAAACAAATAACATAAATTTCAACAAGTCAAAGGATTATTCATCAAAGGAGTTCAACTTTGCAAATGAATCCCTGAAATAGAGTCAGATACGACATCCAGGCACCTCCACCCTTCATATTAGGAAGCTTTGACCTTTGGAGATCATGATTTGAAAATTTCTTGATGATGGACATAGAGCAATGATTTACTCTATTAAGATTTCAAACTCTAATAGATCACAAATAAAAGCTCCTCAAGGAAAAAAAAAATAGACCAAGGAGCAAGTGAAGATATCAGAGGCCAATGATAAGCTAACTAAAATTTTGGCTAGTTTATTGCCTAACAATTTTTGGTGCAAAATAGATGGATACAAAGGTGTCAAAAAATTATGGACGAAGTTAACAAATCTTCATGAAAATTCATCCTCAATCCAACAGGTTAAAGGGTTTAAGTTTGGACTTTTTAACACTAGACTGAATAATTGCTGGTAATCTTTTCTCTTTATCAATCGCTTTTTGATTATTTTCATGTCGACAAAAAAAAAAGTTTTCCATATGAAACATGGGTTGATAAAAAGAAATTTATCACAAACTATTGCTTTGAAGAGATTCCAAGAATTTGTGGGCTTGACTACAACTTTGGATTAGATTTGGCTCGATTGGTCATGCCCTATATCGTATGGTAAGGCTCATTTGGAGTTTTTTTTTTCATTTAATTGAATCACCGATGAAGTCATTTAGGGATTTAAGATACTAAATTACTTTGAAAGAAGAGAGTTTTCGCTCTTAAGGAACTTTTTTTTTTTGACATTCGAACAGCCTTAGAGTTTGAGAATTTAAACTTTTCCCTTGCGCTAATTCACTTGGATCGACTTCTCCCTTGGCCAAGTTGGTATAATTCTCAAAATTTGAAAATATTGAGGGTGAGGAGAGTAGAGATACAAAGACAAAGACACAAATTCAATTATCATTATCATGAGGATGACAACCCTAAACAGAAAATAAACTGTTGGATCGCGATGGCCGGTTAGAATGGAAGTTGAATAGCCTACAAACAAAAAAAAATCTTTCTCAAACTTTCAATAGAACACTTGCATAAAATAAAAAAAAGGAATAAATTAAAACAGAAAAGAAGAGGCACCAGATGTTTACTTGGTTACAACCAGAAACGTTGTTAATCCAAGGAGTGGAACGCACTAGAATATCTCCTTCAGGCGGAGAAGCCTCTTACAACAATGAAAGCGCAAAAAGAAAGAAGCTAAACTCTAAAAGAAACACACAAGTGTTGAAATTATAATTCTTGAATTGATGTGAAGCTTCTGGACCAAGGCTGTATTTATAGCCTTGGTCGGGACGCCCCGAAGTGTTCCGAGCACCCTATGAGGGATAAAACTTTATCCCCAATGTATAGATCTCGGTTTGACCGAGATTTGGATATACTTTCGGTTCGGGCGCCCGGAAGGGTTCCGGGCGCCCCGGGTGGGAAAGTCAACCTCGTTGACTTTTTCAGCCCGGGTCTTCTGCTTTGGCTTCGTTCGTCTCAGTGCGAGTCTTTCGCTCGCTTGGGTGATCTCGACCATCTAGAATAGGGCTCACCCGAATCCAACTTCCGACTTTCTCGAGCAATCATCCGCTCCGGCTTCTTGTCCCTCGGAAACGCCGCGCGCCTCCTTCTCGTCTGCCTACGTACTCTTCCGCAGGGCCTCATACTTCAGACGCATTGAGCTCGTCGGTTCCCTCCCATGCCGTTCTTCTCGCTAGCTGCATCGTTTGCTTGATTCCTTGTACTTCTAAGCTCCTGCACACTTAGACACAAGGTTAAAAACACGACTGGACCTAACTTTACTTATTGATCACATCAAAATAACCTTGAGATTCCAACACAAACTATATTGAAAAAAAAACTTCATCATCAATCAGATTCAAATCCAAGATTGTGCAATATGCCTCATGCCACACATAATGATAAGGATAGAACTATGGTTTGTAGTTCTATCAGCCACATTTTTTTGAAGTGTATGTTTCATGTCATACAAATGATTTTGATCTCTAGTGGTTTCCTTATATCTCAGACAATTACTTTTCGATATTACACACCGATTTTGATTGTTCATCACCCTGCACCGATTCTATTAAATGCTCATGCTAACGATGCCCTAGGCATCCGGGTCACCTTGCGATGACTTGGCTCTTTGTGAGTCTTATGATAGAAGTCTTTGAATGGGAATACAAAGAGGAGTCTCTCATGGAGAGGTCTTATCCATCCATCCATCCGTCCGTCCATCCATCCATCCGTTCGGGCTGGATAGCGATCTTGGTCGTAGATGATAAAGTGGCTATCAACGACTTGAATTGAATGAGACCGATCAGATGGTTGAGAGGGGCCATTTATAAGAGATCTTCTAGAAGGCCCTTTGATTGAATGTGTTTTTTTTCGAATAAAAGTGAACCAAAATTTTATACCATTCTATCTCCTCTCTTCTTTCTTTAATGATTGAGATTAATCTATTAAAACGTTTATTTAGATTAGATAAAATAAATAAATTATTTATTATCTAAAATACTCTATTTAGAATAGGGTTTTAGATACCCTAAAATTCTATGTTTTTTTATTCTCTTTAAGACAGCCCATTCATGGTAGGCCTACAGGCCTTTAGATGACATCTCTCATGTTACACATTTGACCCCACATTATAAGTCTGGTTAAGATGATCTAATAGTTAACACATTAGATATTGTTATCATGAGATTTAGATTTTAAATTTTAATATAGACGAGGTAAATATCTTTTTTATATATCAATTGTTATTCTAAAAGTTAATAGTCGTCTATGATTTATCTCTTCCATATTGATCATATGTGATGAATTAACGGGAGAACTGAAGATAAAGTAATGACCTTTTGTTATCTTAATCACACATTATAAAATTATTGTTTTTAAAAAATATTTCCTATATCCTAATGTCGACATGTGCCAACACACGTCATCAAATTAATTTTTCATATATCAAAACATCTGAACACGGAGCTCAAGGACTCGAGCCCCACAACATTTTTCTCAATTTTTTTTTATTAAAACTCCAATTAATCATTTTTAATTAACTAACTAATTGATAACTACTGCTTCTAGTCAATGTCCCAATAAATAATACTTGACTTAAATTTATCACTTTAAATATTTACTCTTTTTTTTTCAACTCCACAATCTCCCTTAGTAATTGCTTAGATAAATAATAAAAACTAATAAATGAATAAATATATTTAGATAAATTGCGTATGATCAATGGTCAACCATACACATCCATTTCTTATTATTTGTTCTAGAATCATATCCATGCACTTATCCATCCAAGAGAAGAGACGCCAACCAAACAAAAAGATATCGTATGGGCCCACACATGTTTTAAAAATTATCAAAAATCCACATCATCTTTTGGTATTTACCAAAGAACTTATTTCCCTAATATAGTCAGGCTGCAAGCTAGACTGGTAATTGATAACACGATAGATATATTTTGAGATAAAAGTATGCTTTTTATATATATTAAAATATAGTACACCCTTTAATAATTTCTAAAATTCAGATGTTTTTTTTTTGGTAAAATGTTAAGACAATCCATTTCCTCCCCAAACCTCTCTAGCTAAAACTCCAAATATTGCATTTAGAATGGGAACTCATTGAATGGAATTAAATGCATAGACATCTCCCCCTCCCTAATACAATGCAATTAATTAATCCAATTTGAGGCTCCAAATCAAACACCAAATGGAAAGCATTTATTGCAAAATAAGTTTTTTTTTCAAATATATATATTTTTCCCTAAATAAAAAAAATACACCTCTCCACATGCTCTATTTAAACCCTCTCCATCTCCACTTCCATGCCTCAGCCTTTCTCTAGTGCAACTACATACCCTAGTTTTTTTTTAATCCCCAAGTAATAAAGCATGGCATTTTGCTCCAAAAAGATCATGCTTTTGTTCATTGCTCTCCTCCTCTTTGTGTCTTTAGTTCATGCAAGTAGGTCAGTGCCAATTGATCATCCAAAGGAAGACAACTCCAAGGTACGTATTTTTCCCTCATTTTTTAAGGGGAAAAAAACTTTTTTTCTTGATTTGATTTTGTTTTCATATGTTTTTTTTTTATTATTGGTTATAGGGTTTGGAAAAGGAGGTGATGGAAGAGAAGCTAGAAGGGTGTGGTAATGGAGAAGAAGAGGATGAATGCTTGATGAGGAGGACTTTGGTGGCACACACCGACTACATTTATACGCAAGAGAAGCATAATTGAACTAAATAAGCTGACAAATATATTATATCGATAAATTTATATAATATATTTTCCCCTTATTTTAAAAATGCCCTTTAGAATTTTAAAAGTTTGAGGGACTCTATGTCACTTTTGAAATTCTAAAGGGAATTTTTATTTTTATTTTAGAAAAATAATAAAATATGGGGGGAGGCGAGTGTAAATTTTTTAATGTTTGTAATAATGTTTAATATATATGCTAGTGCTGTTTCTAAGTTTAGCAATTTTTGTTTGGAGTTCAATGAAAAGAAATCTTAAGGAATAAATTAAGTATTCATAAATAAAATATAGAAATTATATGTTTGAACAATAATTATAAATTAAATGTGGTTTGACAATCTTCGATTGGCAAATGGTCAACCTCCATTAATTTTTTTGTTATGTGTCTGTTTAATTGACTGATTTTTTGAGATTAACGTGTATCTAATTGACGAAGATTGCAACATGTCAGGATTGTTTTCCCTTTCTCCCTTCACTTGCTTTCATATCCGCAATTGCTCATCTTGAAATGGCATTTACATTTGTATTAGTAAGAATATTTTATTTGATTAAATGCAATGTGTTTTAGAAAGAAAGTATAAATAATATTAGCATTCGAACTTTATTTTATTAATAAATAATATTAATTTATTTGGTCATGTTATTTCTCAATTGTATTTGCTCAAGGAATTTTAATAGTAAATTAATTAATTTGCATGATGGGACATGTATAAAATGGAATAGGATGTGAAATAAGATAAACTCAAATCTTTCGTCCCACATCTTTGGGTCAAAAGGGAGGAGCCTGGATTTTCTGGATCATTTATTGTGGTTCAAAGAATTTGATGAAGATAAATGATCTCTATTTATTTTATAAATGAAAATTATGTATTTCATTAATACATAATTAAGTAAAAAATGATTCAGAGAATCTGCACTCCAAACCGTCACACTCCATTAAATTAATCATTTTGTATATTATTATTATTATTATTATTATTATTATTATTTTACCGTTTCCATAATTTATTTGAACTTGAAGTATGCGCCTTCGTTATTTCAACCATAGACCACCATTTTTAAATATAATTTTGTATTTTTTTTTATTTAGGGGGCGTTTGGTTCTTTCCTAGGAATAGGAATCGGAATGAGAATTATTGTATTGTGGAATGAGAATGGGTATGAGCATGGATATCACTCTTAAAAGCAATGTTTGGTTAGTTGTATATCTTCTATCGGAATAAATCAAAGTTTCCTTTTTTACCCTTAAAGGAAAATAAGAGAAAAAATTAGATGTGAGAGAAAGATGAATGTGAGAGAAAAATATGATGAAAGAGAATGATGAAAGAGAAAGTATTATGAGAGAGAAAGTGTGATAAGAAAAAATGAAGAGAGAGAAGGTGTGATGAGAGAAAATAAAAAAAGAGAGTGTGATTGGAGAGAGCATGATGAGAGAAAATATGATGTGAGAGAAAGTATGATAGGAGAGGATGAAGAGAGAGAAAATATAGTGAGAAAAAATGAGGAGAGAGATTGAGGAGAGAGAAAATATGATGAGAAAAAAAGGAGGAAATGTGATAAGAGAGATTGAGGAGAGAGAAAGTGTGAGGAGAGAGAAAGTGTGATGAGAGAGAAAGTGTGTTGAGGAAAAAAGGAGGAAGTGTGATAAGAGAGAGTGAGGAGAGAGAAAGTATGATGAGAAAGAAATTATGATGAGAGAGAAAGTGTGTTGAGGAAAAAAAGGAGGAAGTGTGATAAGAGAGAGTAAGGAGAGAGAAAGTATGATGAGAGAGAAATGGTGATGAGAAGAAAGAGAAAAGAGAGTATGATGGGAGAGATTGAGGAGAGAGAAAGTGTGATGAGGAAAAAAAGAAGGAAGAGAGTGCAATGGAAGAGATTGAGGAGAGAGAAAGTATGATGAGAGAGAAAGTGTAATGAGAAAAAAAAGAGGAAAGAGAGTGTGATAGGAGAGATTAAGGAGAGAGAAAGTGTGTGATAAAATGATGAGAGAGAAACTATAATGAGAGAGAATAAGGAGAGATAAGTGATATGAAAGAAAAAATAAATAAATATATTTTGATATTTGATATTAATGGAGAAAATTTTAGTTTTAAGTTAAGGGTATTTTTGGAATAAGGGAATATTTTGATTGATGAAAATAGGGTAATGGCTCATTGAAGGGGAGGTACATGGGAATGAGTTATTATCCAATTTCAAGGATTCATTCCCTTATTTGTATTCCTATTCCTATAATCCAAACATTAACAATGGGAATCAATGATTCCTATTCCCATTCCCCACTCCTATTACCCTAAACCAAACGCCCCCTTAGTTTACTACGTGTGTTCATTCGGTTAATAATTTTCATCGGCCATTTAATTCAACTTAGTTCTTTCATCCTTTCAATTGGAATCGTTTAGTTAATAATTTTAGCATCAAAATGTTTCAAGTATGAATGAGGGCATTTATCTTAGTTATCAATGTTAGGAGATTATTCGTATAATTATTCTCCTAATCAAGATTGACAAGTTTAAGTAAATTCAAGTAGATTCGAGTTTAAGTTTCAATATTTGGATAATATGTTGTGGACAATGTGTTTGGACAATACATTGTTGGACAATATGTGAGAAAGACAAGTCCTAACTGGTGTTAGGCAAAGGAAAATCTAAATGAATCAAAGAGAACTGCATGTTGACAAGGAAAGTCCTAACTATGGTTAGGTAAAGGAAAGTCCAAGTGGGTCAATGAGAACCGTACGTTGTCAAGGAAAGTCCAAGTGGGGTCAAGATGAACCACATGTTGATAAGGAAAGTCCTAACTGCAGTTAGACAAAGAGAAGTCCAAGTGGGTCAAGGAGGATTGCACGTTGACAAGGTAAAGTCCTAAATATGGTTAGATAAGAGGAAAATCCAAATGGGTCAAAGAGGATCGCAAGTTGATAAAGTAAAATCCTAACTATAGTTAGACAAGAGAAAAATCCAAGTAGGTCAAGGAGGGACCACACTTGGTGATTGGAAGTCTAATGGAAAGTTGGTAAAGTCTAAGCGGATCAAAAGGTTCACCGGACATTTGGTGGAAAAGTCCCAATAGGTCACGGTTGATTGGAGGTTGGACAAGGGAATCCCAGACTTGGTTTAAGCAAGTTAGGGTTAGGTAATCAATCAAGTAATCGATTGATTGCACTTCTCCATGATGTAAAGGCATTCTCAATCAATCCATTGATTGATTGAGAGTTACGCCAATCAATTAGTGGATCGATTGAGCGCACTTCTCCGCAACGCACAGAGGCGTTCCCAATTAATCAGGTGATTGATTGAGCTGCATCAATCGATCAGGTGATCGATTGGACACATTTTTTTCACGACAAACAGTAGCCTCTTGACCGATCAGCCAATCGATTAAGAGGAGTTTTTTGCGAAGCACAGTAACTTCCTCGTGAGAGCGTAATCAATTGGGTAATTGATTGGGGGAGTTTGTGAGCTAACATTTGGGTTCATAATCGATTGGGTGATCGATTAAGAAGACCCATAATCGATTGGCTAATCGATTAAGTGACGAAGAAAAGAGTCGTTGCAAGATTTGGGCAGCTAGATGTGCTCGAATCTGACGTGACAATCGATTGGGGGGTAAGGCCAATCGATTGAGAGACCTAATCCGTAGGATATAAAGGCATCGATGAAGATTCAAACGCAACTCTTTTTCTCCACTCTTCACTGCCGATCCATGAGCTTTAGAAGACAAGTGTTGCTGCACTTTTCAACCGATTAAGAGGCGTTTATAAGCTACAAGAAAGCAAGCAAGATTTTCATTTATATTGTGTATTTTCTTCTTGTTTGCATTGTATTTCTTGTATGTGAGCTTGTACGAGGTTTCTCTACCTTTAGAATGTTTTCAATAAGGAGTATTTTCATAGTGGAGAGTGTACTATATGTGGATGCTTAGATTAGTCACATCATTGAGGTAGATACCAAGTAAATCCGGGTGTTAGCATTGCTTCAAGTGTTTTCCGCTGCAACTCATCATTGAAGAAGTGATTTGAGCTAATCATCCCCCCTCTAACTCATCGGAGTGTCCTAACAAGTGGTATTAGAGTTTGGTCGCTCTGCATTAGACTAATCGCTAAGGGAGCAATGAGCTAGAGGAAGAAGAAGATATTGAAACTTGAAACCCTAATTTCAAAGTTCAGAAATTATCATTTAAGGAGTTCAAGTTTTAAAATGGAGTTTAGATATAGATTAGAATATGATATCTGAGCACCTCCACCATTCGGTATTGGAAGCTTCGACCTTTAGAAATCAAAGGTTGAAAATTTTCTCATGATGGAGATGGGTCAATGGTTTGCTCTAATGGAGGGTTTTGAAGCTCCAAGAGATTCAAAGGGAAAACTTCTCAAGAAGAATAAATGGACCAACGAGCAAGTCAAGAGATGCGAGGCAAATGACAAAGTAATCAAAGTATTAGTTAATTTATTGTTAAGCACCATATTGTGTAAGGTTAGAAAATTTCATGGGGTCGCTGGGGTGGTGAATTCCACCTTTTGCTACTAAAGTTAGAGAATTTCAAGATGTCAAGGAGCTTTGTAACAAATTAGCAAAACTTTATGAAGATCCAACCTAGGGATGTAAATGAACCAAACGGTTCAAGAACTATTCGCAGCTTGATTCGGTAAAAAGTTCGTTCGAGTTCTTTCGTTTATCTTATCAACCCGAGCTCGAGCTCGATTTCGAGCTCGAGCTTAAGGACATTCGACTCGTGAGCTCACAAATATGTTCATTTATAGACTCGTGAATTCAAGCTCGAGCTCGGCTCGATTAAAGGGCTAGCAAACATGTTCAATGATGTGTTGAGTTTAAAAGTTTAATGTAATACTTTGAGATATTCAATGATGTGTTGAGTTTATATTATTTTAGTTGTTAGGTTTGTTGAATATTTATTCAAATGAGTTTTCAAACTCGCTTAACAAGCTTGCAAAACAAGCTCTAAAATAAGCCAAAAAAATGAGCTCTAAAATGAGCTCGAGCTCGCTTAATGAGTTAGGCTCATTAACTATAATAAATGAGCTAATAATGAGTCGAGCTTGAACTATTCGTGAGCTTGGTAATTCCAAAACGAGCCGAGCTCGAGCCTTAAAATTTTAATTCGAGCTCGAGACGAGCTCAAGCCCGAATATAACTTAAACGAGCTGAACTTGAGACTAATACTGTTTGGCTCGGTTCGGCTCGTTTACATCCCTAATCCAACCTCGGGGAAAAGTGAAGTAAAATGCAAAGAGGTAAACTCTTTGTATCATATACATGAGGATTTGGAAGTTGAGACAGGCATCCACCTCAACGTTCGAGGAGGATATTGAAGAGGCATCCACCTCAAGCATTGAGGGGGAACGTCAATCTTTGACACCGGAGCAAGAAGAAACCTCTACTTCATGGTTAAATGAAGAAGGATCATATGTCACCCCTACAAGCAAAGAAGGTATAACAATTTCAATTTGTAAAAATAAAAATCATATCATTTGCTTTGAGTATAGGAAAAATAGACACTACAAGAGTAAGTGTCCAAAGTTGACCAAAAAGAATGGTTAAGTGGAACCCAAGGACAAGGAGAAGCCAAAGGAGGTCAACTCCATAATATGCAAAGACAAGGACCACATTGTATGTTTTTCTTGCAATCAAAAGGGACTGTAAGATCGTTGCGCTAGAGGGAGGTGAATAACGCTCGTGGCTTTCACGTTCATTTAAAACAATCGAAGAACAATTGAGAGAAAACAACGGAATAAAGAAAAGAAAACAAACGCAATACTAACACGCTAAGATTTATTTGATTCAGAACTTGTGGCGACTCCTACTCCAAGGCTCGCACGTGAGAGTGCTTTCAATGGGCAATCACTAATCAATCGTAAAGAGTATAGGTACAATTTCAAATGATTACAAGTAATTAAAAAAGTAAAGAATTCCGACGACTTTGGAGAATGTAATCTTCAGCGTAGTCATCGTTGGAGTAGTTTTCGGGCATTGTGGAGGCATTTTCTGAACAGTACACAGAAGCGGAAGATATTTGGAATGTTGTTGTTGAGGTGCTGGTCGAATCATTCTTTTATAGCCTAGTCTGAGCGTCTAGAACCTCCCCCGGCGCCCCCACAGGGCTAACGTGGCGTGCTCTCGTTAAAACTTGATCTATAAAAATTATCCTTCTGCGGGCGCCCGGACCACCCTCGGGCGCCCGGACTGTAATGTAGGTCCTCCAATCATAGCATGCCAGCTTAGTGAACCGATAACATTTTGGCTGTTCGGGCGCTCGAACCAGCTCCGGGAACCCCACCTGGGATGTTCTCCATTAAAGCCAGTCCGGGCGCCCGAACCAGCTCTGGGCGCCTGGACCACCATTTTTGCCAAGTTGATTTTCTGCAAAACAAGAGTAATCCAGACAAATAACATGTAAAGAATGATAAGATTTGACAGCCTTCAGGTTGTTTGGTCCTAACTTTGAGTTTTGTAAAAACTCTAGGTCGAAATGACGCCTACTATTCCCTCTTCGGGGAATGTATCCTTACCTACTTCTCTCAGGAGAAATTACCTTTTGGCAGACCGGTCCTCTAAACCATCTGGACTTTTGCTCAGCGTCCTAGACTTCAAGACTTCATGCTGGACGTTCGCTCAACGACCCGTCTAGTTTTCCACCTAGTGTCTGCGATCCCCAAGATTTTCACCTAGAGTTCTCGACTTTAGAATTTCGTCCAAAGTCCTTGACCCGCTAAGACTTCCCCCAATCCCCCGGACCAGTACTTCGTTGCCTAACCACAGATAGGACTTTTCTTTACCTAAGATCATTTAGGACTTTCCTGCATACTTAGTTCAACTTCTTAGATTACAAGATAGCTTAACTTTGAACCATTTACTATAATCAAAACTTAGGTTCGATCGTCTGGTGCTTTCTGCACCAATAGGGACATTATCAAAACTAATGTCCAAGGGGAAGAGATCTAATCAAGAAAAGAATTGGAAGCTCAAGTTAAGGGGGAGCCTCCAAAAATAAAACAAAGGTACCATTAGTTAATGGTATTTCCTTAAATAATGATAAAATGTATGCTAGAAATAATTTTTATCATTTCAATGTTATTTATCATGAAAATAGAAAGCAAGAAAAACCTAGGGTTAATTATAAATCATTTCATGCTAGGATGACTAAGGCTTCTAAGAAACCTAGGAAAGTCACTAAGAAGATCACAAGAGAAGTTATCTCTAGAGTTGACCATGAGGAGTCTAGTGTGACCAAGACTTCTTGTTGGGGTTGCAAGGTTACAAATATAGTCCCACATGGAAAAGATCATGGATTTATAAGAGAAAGATATCTCCATTGGCATGAGGCCTTTGTTGGAGTGTATACTGAAAGCCTAAGCTTTGTAAACATTCATTATGAATAAAGAATCACATTTGGTCTAATTATCTACATTTGTTTGTAGTTGTTCATTTAATTTATATTGTAGATAACATAGTATGTGGTGTCACATACAGAAGATGATGTTATCAGTACCTTATAAATTATAAACAGTAGCTCACGACCAGAATGGAAAGGAACAAACCATTAGAAGGTCGTAGTGTAATTAGGTATTAGTTTATCTTGACTATATAATTACACTAGTACACTCAGAGTGTATTGAGTAGGACCATTTGAGGTCGTTCCTTTTATACTGACTTTATAAAGGAACAAAGACCTCAATTATTATGGAAGTGTGTGCTCTTAATCCTAATATAATAACAAGCACATATGTTTGATATTTATTTCTTTAATTTATCAATGGGTGAGATTTAGTTCGATGAATCAATAAACCCGATAAATTGGGAAATGGTATCACTCATAGTGTGTGTTGTTGATTATAGAAGGAAACCGTGTCCTAGTGATACTAGGTTGATAATGTCCTCAAGAGGAGCTCATAAAGATTGTCATGTTAAACCCTGCAGTGGACTTAGTCCGACATGATAATAAGGTTGAGTGGTACTACTCTTGGACTTAGATATTAATTAAATGAGTTGTCGGTAACTCACTTAATTAGTGGACATTCGATATCTTAAACACGGAGACTAACACACTCATAATAAGAAGGAGCCCAAAATGTAATTTGGGATTGGTGCGGTAGTTCAATGATAGTTCTCTAGTGGAATGAATTATCATTGATAAAATTAAGTTGTGTGTTAGGCGAACACGGATGCTTAATTTTATCGGAGACCAAAACCAATTAGTCCTCTCGGTCCCTATCGTAGCCTCTTATTTATAGAGTTCTATACCCACCTATACCCACCTTCTATACCCACCAATAAGGGGTCGGCCAAGCTAGCTTGGGAACCAAGCTAGGGCCGGCCTAGGTATATTGGGTGGCCCTAGCTTGAACCCAAGCTAGTAGGGCCGGCCAAAATAAATTAAAAAAGAAATTTAATTTTAATTTTTATAATGTGGAAGATATAATTTAAAGAGAATTAGAATTAAAATATCTCTCTTGTAAAAGATTTACAAAAGATTAAAGAAAGATATTAGATCTCTTTCCTTATTTGTAGATTGGAGAGATGTTTTATTTTCTCTTTAAAATTATTCACATGTTAATAAAATTAAAATTATAGATATTTCCTTTTATTAACCATGAAGAGATTTTAAAGAGAAATTTTATTTTTTAAAATTTCCGGAAACAAATTAGGAAGTTTTAATTGTTGATTAAAACTTATCCTCCTTTGTTTTCCAATGATGTGGCCGGCCACTTGAAATTGATTTGGGAAATTTTATTTTATTTCTCTCAATTAAATCAAGTCAAGGAAATTAAGGAAAATTTATTGTAATTAAATTTCCTAATTTGCCTAGGCCAAGGAATATAAAAGAAGGGGTGAGGGTGCCTTCATGGGACACAACATCTATTATTCCTCTCCCTCTTTTGTTCCTTGGTGTGGCCGGCCATCATCTCCTTCTCTTCCTCTTGTGGTGGCCGAACCTCTTCCTCTCCCTTGGAGTTCTTGTGGTGGCCGGATACTACTCGGAGAAGAAGAAGAAGAAGGAGAGAAAGCTAGCATCTCTTGGAGCTTGGTTAGTATTTTGGTTTTTCTCCTTGGTAAAGCTTTTCTTTTGTGGCCGAACCTTGCTTGGAGGAGAAGAAGGTGGTTGGTGGTTTCTCATCTTGGAAGATCGTTGCCCACACAACGTCCGAGGTTAGAAGAGGAATACGGTAGAAGATCAAGAGGTTTTTCTACAAGGTATAACTAGTAATTTCTATTTCCGCATCATGCTAGTTATTTATGGAAATAATATCAAATACAAGAGGCTTACGTTCTAGTATTTCGAATATGTTTTTTCGAAGTTGTGTTCTTTTGTTTCTTTCTTTTCCTTGTGATTTGATTGTTCTCTTTGGTTAACCTAAAGTTATTTTAGGAAATTAAATATTAGCTTTCTATTAAAGGTTTTGTCTAGTCGGTGGTGGTTGCTCCCATATCCAAGAAGGCCATGTGCCTCGCCACGTCAGTACTGGGAACCTTTTATGGAAATTAATATTTAATGGAATTAATAACTTAAGGAGACTTGGGTCGAACGTGTTAAGTTCCGCAGGAGATCCAAGTCAAAACCTAAAAGAACAAATAGATTAAGTTTTGGATCAAACGTGTTAAGTTCAGCGATCCAAAATTTAATTTAAAAGAACACATGGTAGCTAGGAAAAGGTTCAGACCTTTGTACAAAATTTTTGTACAGTGGAACCTATAGGTTTTCCGAGTAGCAACCAACAATTGGTATCAGAGCTAGGGTTTTGCCTCTGTGTATTTGGTATTTAGTTTAATTATGCACATGTCATACATAATTTAGGCAGGATAATAGTAGGATGTGCTAACTTTGTGGATGCAGGATCCAACTATTATGGCTTTTAGTTATTATGTGTGTGATTGGACCCTTGGACATGTCAAGGGCATTTAATGTGTGTGCATGATTGTATTAAAATACAGCAGGAGCTGTATTTAGTTTTATTAGGATTTTATTTTTGATCTAGATACATGTACATTCCTTTTATGGAATATAGGATCAAAAATGTAAAATTCTATTTATGTCGCGGATCGAATCTTGCAAAGCGTGGAACCTTCTAAGGACTAGAGGCGCAGCGGAACTAGGAGCAAGATGGATGCGACAGCTAGACCCGGAGGCGGTGGCCAAATATGGCAGCAGCTTGGGATGACAACACACGGAGGACAATGAGAGATAAAAGCCATAATAGTTGAAAATTAAATTTTCTATTTATTGCTTTTATATTGTGCTGTGTGTGCATGTTAGTTTACAAGTTTAAGTAGGCTAGCATAGTTAAAATTCCTCATTTATAAATAACTAAGTGGGAGAGGGATTTTTAAATAAATCCCATGGTCTCCATTACTGGTTTGTAAGTGATGCAAACAAGCTTGCGCGTTGGCTCTGAGTGCCTTCCTCCATAACGGATGAGCTTGTTTGTGGATCACTAGAATAGACTTCTATTTTTGGATGACTATAGGAAGTTAATTAAGAGCGTGTGATCTTCCCCAACGGAAGGGGCATAATCTTATTAATGGACTTAGTGTCAAGTAATGGTATACACTTAGACACATCTAATAGTATCCTCCCAACGGAGTCACTGCTATTATTTGTGTGACCAAATGATACCAACTATTAATTTTATTTGTCAAAAAGTTAGGTTGACAAGATAATAAAATTAATGGGTTAAAACCCTCCTTTTACAAATGTTGAATTTGTATACGTCCACACTAACGTGGCATACAAAATTCACGGTGTTATGAGGTGTTGGTTAATTTAAAATAGTATTGTTTGAGGAATCAATATTATTCTAAATTTAGAGTTCTGACCAAAAGTTATTTGTGATTCTTAGGATGTCTTTCAACCCATTGTCCATCATACTTCTTACTGGACCAAATTACATAGATTGGAAAAGAAACCTGGACATTGTTCTTACTGCTGAAAGCTATAAATATGTACTGACTGAGCAGTGCCCTGATGCACCTACTGGTGAATCTACCCAAGAGGAGATTGAATATCATAGGAAATGGGTAAAAGCAGATGAGATGGCGCGGTGTTACATTTTGGCTTCAATGTCAAATGTATTGCAACATCAGCATCAAGATTTACCAACAGCCTATGATATTATGAACAATCTCAAGGAACTCTTTGGTCATCAAGATAGGGCTTCTAGGCAAGAAGCCATGAGAAAGATAATGACAGCCACCATGCAAGAGGGTACTCCTGTAAGGGATCATATCCTAAAGATGATGGCTTATCTGAATGAGATACAGATCCTTGGAGGAGAAATTGATGGGGAAACCCAGATCGATATGATCCTCCAAACGCTACCTAAAAGTTTTGAGCAGTTTCGCATGAACTATAATATGAATAAGAGGGTTTATTCATTAGCGGAACTACTGACAGAACTTCAAGCAGCAGAAGAATTATTTCGTCACAATGCTCAAATTCACTATGCTGAAAATGGTTCTACTTCTAAACCGAAAGGAAAGAAGAAGAAGAAACAAGCTAGTTCAGCAAAGAAAGTGAATAAATCTCAGAGTACGGGATTTAAAGCTGGAATGAAGAAGCCGAAGGGCAAGTGCTTCATCTGTAAGCAGGCAGGACATTGGAAGGCGGACTGTCCTCGTAGGAACCAAAACAAAGGTATATCTCATACTCTAGTTGTTGAAACATGTTTAGCGGTGTTATCTACCAGCACCTGGTGTGTAGATACGGGAGCCACTGATCATGTCTGCAATTCCTTGCAGGGGTTCCAGGAAACCCGACGACTATCTGAAGGAGAAATTACCATCTACATGGGCAATGCTACTAAGATGGCAGCTGTTGCAGTGGACGTCTACTTATCTTTTAGTAGAAATAGGAATTTGGTTTTAAGAAATTGTCTTTATGTACCCAGTTTTAGAAAGAATTTAATTTCAGTTTCTAAACTGTTTTTAGATGGATATTCAGTTTCCTTTAGTAACGATGTAGTTATTAAAAGAAATAAAGTGATTATCTGTTCTGGTGCATTAGTTGGCAATTTGTATATTTTAAATCCAATTTCTTCCACAAAGCAAAACATGGAAATTTATAACTCATCTTCTAATTCTAATAAGAGAAAAGAACCTTCAGAAATGAACCAAGCATATCTTTGGCATCTAAGACTTGGTCATATTAATTTAAGTAGGATTCAGAGGCTTATAGCCGATGGACTTTTGAGTTCATTAGAGTTGGAAAATTTTCCAACTTGTGAATATTGCTTAGAAGGTAAAATGACCAAGAGGCCGTTCAAGGCCAAGGGGTATAGAGCCAAAGAAGTGTTAGAGTTGGTTCACTCTGATTTGTGTGGTCCTATGTCTGTCCAGGCAAGAGGAGGTTTTGAATATTTTGTCTCTTTCATAGACGATTATTCAAGATATGGATACATTTACCTAATGCGCCGCAAGTCCGAGTGCTTTGATAAGTTCAAAGAATATAAGGCTGATGTGGAGAAACGATTAGGTAAAAGTATCAAGACACTACGATCTGATCGTGGTGGCGAATACCTCTTAGGAGAGTTTAGGAATTACTTATCAGACGCTGGGATTCAATCCCAATTGTCTACACCTGGAACACCCCAACAGAATGGTGTAGCAGAACGAAGGAATAGGACTCTTATGGAGATGGTTAGATCGATGATGAGTTATTCAGAATTACCAAATTTGTTTTGGGGATATGCTCTGGAAACAGCAGTATACGTTCTGAACTTAGTACCTTCTAAATCAGTTTCTTCTACTCCCATAGAATTGTGGAATGGGCGAAAACCCAGTCTAAGACATATTTGGATTTGGGGTAGTCCAGCACATGTGCTGAAACCAGATGCTGATAAGTTAGAATCTCGTACAGAAGTTCGCGTGTTTGTAGGATATCCCAAAGGAACGAAAGGTGGTTTATTTTATAGTCCTAAAGACCAGAAGGTCATTGTTAGCACCAATGCCCAGTTTTTAGAAGAAGACTATATAATGGATCACAAGCCCAGTAGTAAAGTTGTTTTAGAAGAACTTAGAGAGGACATGTCTACTTCAGTACCAACAATACAAGATGAAGTACCACAAGAGACTTCAACACGTGTCACACACGATACACAACCACAGATAGTGCCTCGTCGTAGTGGGAGGGTTGTGAGGCAGCCTGAAAGATTCATGTTTTTGGGAGAGTCTTCGGACTTGATCCCGGGTAAACATGAACCTGATCCCCGGTCATATGACGAAGCACTCCAAGATATAGATGCAGCATCTTGGCAAAAGGCAATGAATTCTGAAATAGAGTCCATGTACTCTAATAAGGTCTGGGAGCTTGTAGAACCACCTGATGGTGTAAAAGCCGTTGGATGCAAGTGGATCTACAAAAGGAAAAGAGGGACAGACGGGAAGGTAGAAACCTTCAAAGCTAGGCTTGTTGCGAAAGGGTACACTCAGAAAGAGGGAATCGATTATGAGGAAACCTTTTCACCGGTAGCCATGCTTACTCTTATCCATTGCTGCTCATATGGATTATGAGATTTGGCAAATGGATGTCAAGACAGCTTTCCTTAATGGAAGTCTTGAAGAGAACATCCATATGAAGCAACCAGAAGGATTTATTGAAAAAGGCAAAGAGCATCTAGTATGCAAGCTCAATCGGTCCATTTATGGACTGAAGCAAGCTTCAAGGTCTTGGAACATCCGGTTTAATGAAGTAATCCAGTCATATGGATTTATTCAAAGTCCGGATGAGTCTTGTGTATATAAGAAGTGTAACGGAAACGTGGTGGTATTTCTTGTACTATACGTAGATGATATTTTGTTAATTGGCAACAATGTCAAGGTATTATCAGACGTAAGGGTATGGTTGTCCAAACAATTTGATATGAAGGACTTAGGAGAATGTGCACACATTCTTGGGATCAAAGTTATAAGGGATCGCAAGAAAAGAATGTTGTGTCTATCCCAAGCTTCATATATAGATACAATCCTTGCTCGTTTTAGCATGCAAGACTCCAAGAAAGGTTTCTTACCTTTAGACATGGAGTAACTCTATCTAAAGAGATGTCTCCAAAGACATCAAAAGAGATAGAGGACATGAAAGCAGTTCCTTATGCTTCGGCTGTAGGAAGCCTAATGTATGCAATGCTATGTACGAGACCTGATATCTGTTTTGTCGTGGGCATGGTCAGCAGATATCAGAGTAACCCTGGACAAGGACATTGGACTGCGGTAAAGCATATATTAAAGTACCTGAGAAGGACTAGAGATTATATGCTAATTTACCAAGCAGACGATTTGCTCCCTATGGGTTACACGGATTCAGATTTCCAATCAGATAGGGACAATAGTAAGTCTACATCAGGCTATGTGTTTACTTTAGGAGGTGGAGCCATTTCATGGAGGAGTGTTAAGCAGAAATGCGTATCGGACTCAACCATGGAAGCTGAGTATGTAGCAGCCTCTGAGGCAGCTAAAGAAGCAGTATGGCTCAGGAACTTTCTAATGGACTTAGATGTGATTCCTGGTTTGCCCAAAATCATCACAATTTATTGTGATAATAGCGGTGCAGTTGCAAACTCGAAGGAACCACGAGCTCATAAGGCAAGTAAACATATAGAGCGCAAGTACCACCTGATACGAGATATCGTGAAGCGAGGAGAAGTTGTCATCGCCAAGATTGCATCAGCGGATAACTTGGCAGATCCTTTCACTAAGGCCCTTCCAGCGAAAGCTTTCGATCGGCATGTGGAGGGAATGGGAATCAGATGTATGGTAGAAGATATGATAGCTTAGTCATTAGTATAAGTGGGAGATTGTTGGAGTGTATACTGAAAGCCTAAGCTTTGTAAACATTCATTATGAATAAAGAATCACATTTGGTCTAATTATCTACATTTGTTTGTAGTTGTTCATTTAATTTATATTGTAGATAACATAGTATGTGGTGTCACATGCAGAAGATGATGTTATCAGTACCTTATAAATTATAAACAGTAGCTCACGACCAGAATGGAAAGGAACAAACCATTAGAAGGTCGTAGTGTAATTAGGTATTAGTTTATCTTGACTATATAATTACACTAGTACACTCAGAGTGTATTGAGTAGGACCATTTGAGGTCGTTCCTTTTATACTGACTTTATAAAGGAACAAAGACCTCAGTTATTATGGAAGTGTGTGCTCTTAATCCTAATATAATAACAAGCACATATGTTTGATATTTATTTCTTTAATTTATCAATGGGTGAGATTTAGTTCGATGAATCAATAAACCCGATAAATTGGGAAATGGTATCACTCATAGTGTGTGTTGTTGATTATAGAAGGAAACTGTGTCCTAGTGATACTAGGTTGATAATGTCCTCAAGAGGAGCTCATAAAGATTGTCATGTTAAACCCTGTAGGTGGACTTAGTCCGACATGATAATAAGGTTGAGTGGTACTACTCTTGAACTTAGATATTAATTAAATGAGTTGTCAGTAACTCACTTAATTAGTGGACATTCGATATCTTAAACACAGGGAGACTAACACACTCATAATAAGAAGGAGCCCAAAATGTAATTTGGGATTGGTGCGGTAGTTCAATGATAGTTCTCTAGTGGAATGAATTATCATTGATAAAATTAAGTTGTGTGTTCGGGGCGAACACGGGATGCTTAATTTTATCGGGAGACCAAAACCAATTCCTCCTCTCGGTCCCTATCGTAGCCTCTTATTTATAGAGTTCTATACCCACCTATACCCACCTTCTATACCCACCAATAAGGGGCCGGCCAAGCTAGCTTGGGAACCAAGCTAGGGCCGGCCTAGGTATATTATTGGGTGGCCGGCCCTAGCTTGAACCCAAGCTAGTAGGGCCGGCCAAAATAAATTAAAAAAGAAATTTAATTTTAATTTTTATTATAATGTGGAAGATATAATTTAAAGAGAATTAGAATTAAAATATCTCTCTTGTAAAAGATTTACAAAAGATTAAAGAAAGAGATTAGATCTCTTTCCTTATTTGTAGATTGGAGAGATGTTTTATTTTCTCTTTAAAATTATTCACATGTTAATAAAATTAAAATTATAGATATTTCCTTTTATTAACCATGAAGAGATTTTAAAGAGAAATTTTATTTTTTAAAATTTCCGGAAACAAATTAGGAAGTTTTAATTGTTGATTAAAACTTATCCTCCTTTGTTTTCCAATGATGTGGCCGGCCACTTGAAATTGATTTGGGAAATTTTATTTTATTTCTCTCAATTAAATCAAGTCAAGGAAATTAAGGAAAATTTATTGTAATTAAATTTCCTAATTTGCCTAAGCCAAGGAATATAAAAGAAGGGGTGAGGGTGCCTTCATGGGACACAACATCTATTATTCCTCTCCCTCTTTTGTTCCTTGGTGTGGCCGGCCATCATCTCCTTCTCTTCCTCTTGTGGTGGCCGAACCTCTTCCTCTCCCTTGGAGTTCTTGTGGTGGCCGGATACTACTCGGAGAAGAAGAAGAAGAAGGAGAGAAAGCTAGCATCTCTTGGAGCTTGGTTAGTATTTTGGTTTTTCTCCTTGGTAAAGCTTTTCTTTTGTGGCCGAACCTTACTTGGAGGAGAAGAAGGTGGTTGGTGGTTTCTCATCTTGGAAGATCGTTGCCCACACAACGTCCGAGGTTAGAAGAGGAATACGGTAGAAGATCAAGAGGTTTTTTCTACAAGGTATAACTAGTAATTTCTATTTCCGCATCATGCTAGTTATTTATGGAAATAATACCAAATACAAGAGGCTTACGTTCTAGTATTTCGAATATGTTTTTTCGAAGTTGTGTTCTTTTGTTTCTTTCTTTTCCTTGTGATTTGATTGTTCTCTTTGGTTAACCTAAATTTATTTTAGGAAATTAAATATTAGCTTTCTATTAAAGGTTTTGTCTAGTCGGTGGTGGTTGCTCCCATATCCAAGAAGGCCATGTGCCTCGCCACGTCAGTACTGGGAACCTTTTATGGAAATTAATATTTAATGGAATTAATAACTTAAGGAGACTTGGGTCGAACGTGTTAAGTTCCGCAGGAGATCCAAGTCAAAACCTAAAAGAACAAATAGATTAAGTTTTGGATCAAACGTGTTAAGTTCCGCAGGCGATCCAAAATTTAATTTAAAAGAACACATGGTAGCTAGGAAAAGGTTCAGACCTTTGTACAAAATTTTTGTACAGTGGAACCTATAGGTTTTACGAGTAGCAACCAACAGCCTTTTGGGGAGAGCCCAAGAGAAAAACCATGAGGGCTTAGGCCCAAAGTGGACAATATCATAGCATTGTAGAGATATCTAAATCCCTTTTCGATCCTAACAATTTGTATCAAAGCCCGGACTGCCAGAATGTTTAACCGCCAACTGTGCAGAAGAGTTATAGCCTGATTGAGCCATGTGGGTACAATATTGACCTTAAACAAAGAAAGTGGGGGCTCCTATGTTCGGATCAAGAGGACCAGACACCAGACAGGAAGTCCTAGTGGGTTCGGTGGACAAAGGGACAGGAAGACCTGGTGGGTCGAGGATCGAACGTGGGAAGTCTGTGGTCCATTGTTTGAGGGAGGGGGGATTGTTGGGGTAAATATCATGGGTTTATAAGAGAAAGATATCTCCATTGGCATGAGACCTTTTAGGGAGAGCTCAAGAGCAAAACCATGAGGGCTTAGGCCCAAAGTGGACAATATCATACCATTGTGGAGATATATAAATCCCTTTTCGATCCTAACAATTGGTATCAGAGCCTGGACTGCCAGAAGGTTTAACCACCGACTGTGCACAAGAGCTATGGTCTGATTAAGTCATGTGGGTACAATATTAACCTCGAACAAAGAAAGTGGGGGCTCTTATGTTCGGATCAAGAGGACTAGACACCAAGCAGGAAGTCCTAGTTGCGGCTAGGCAAGGAAGTCCTAGTAGGTCGGGTGGACCAAGGGATAAGAAGACCTGGTGGGTCGAAGATCGGACGTGGGAAACCTGTGGTCCTTTATTTGAGGGGGGGATTGTTGGGGTAAAGATCATAGATTTATAAGAGAAAAATATCTCTATTGATATGAGGCCTTTTGGGGAGAGCCCAAGAGCAAAACCATGAGGGTTTAGGCCTAAAGTAGACAAAATCATATCATTGCGGAGATATCTAAATCCCTTTTCAATCCTAACAGAATGAATCAAATCAAACCCCGTCTCCATACTAATTTCGATCTATAGCCACAATTAACTACATCTTTTATTTTGACTCTCTCACCTAGCAGCTTTTTACTGAACCACATAGGCATGCTTCCAAAATTACCAAATTGTATATGGTAGTCTTAAAATTATCAAATCATGTACCCATTTCCCATTTTATCCTTATTAGTTGACTGATTTTTTGGATCAGTTAAATCAATTTCGCTCTTTGCTGAAATGTCGAAATTTTGAGTAAATCAATTGACTGATTTACTTTTTTTCAATCAAAGATGATTTTAGGTAAAATTGGTTGATGGACCAAACGACTTTGGATTAATATAAAACTAGTTCTTATGCGTTCAACTATCTCTCCTGATTATATCCATGCCCTTAAACGTCAATTTGACGTTTAGTACATCAACCGATTTTATCCAAAACAGACTGATGAACCAAATAACCTCAGATTGATATGAAACTAGTTCCTATATGTTCGTCTACCTCTCTTGATTATATTTATGCCCTCAAATATCAATTTGATCCAATATATTGAGAGCAATAATTTTTTTAAAATATGATTTAAAGTTTTTAAACATATCCATATTAAAAAAAAAATCATTGTTCTCGATATATTCAGTCAAATTGATGTTTGAGGCCATGGATATAACCAGGAGAGGTAGATGAACACATACGAACTAATTTCATGTCAATCCGAGGTCGTTTGGTCCATCAGATGGATTTTTTGAACACAAATAAATTTTTTAAAATATTTTTATGTTCAAAAAATTATTACTCTCAATATATTGGGTCAAATTGACATTTGAGAGCATAAATATAATCAAGAGAACTAGATGAACACATAGGAACTAGTTTCCTGTCGATCCGAGATAGTTTGATCCATCAGCCATATTTTCTAAACACAAATTAAAATTTTCAAACATTTTCCTTTTTAAAAAAATCGCTGCTCTCAATATATTTAGTTAAAAAAAATCATTGCTTTCAATATTTTGAGTTAAATTGACATTTACGGACATGAATATAATCAGAAGAACTAGATGAACACATAGCATCTAGTTTCATTTTAATCCGAGGTCATTTGGTCCGTCGGTTAGATTTTTTGAATACGAATTGAATTTTTCAAATATTTTCGTGTTCAAAAAACTATTGCTCTCAATATATTAAGTTAAATTGACGTTTGAGGGTATGGATATAATTAGGAGAGGTAGACGAACATATAGGATCTAGTTTCATATCAATCCGAAGTCATTTAGTCATCAGCTGATTTTAGGCAAAATTGGATGATGGATTAAACAACCTCGGATTGACATAAAACTAACTTCTATGTATTTGAGAGCATAAATATAATAAGGAGAACTAGTCGAACACATAATATTAGTTTCATGTCAATCTGAGGTCGTAGTTTCTATGTATTCATCTACCTCTCTTGATTATATTCATGCCCTTAAACATCAATTTGACTCAATATATTAAAAGTAATTATTTTTTGAATAAGAATATGTTTAAAAATTTTAATTCGTATTCAAAAAATTATTGCTCTCAATATATTGGGTCAAATTGATATTTCAGGGTTGAATATAATCATCATTTGGTCTATTAGGAACACAAAAATGTTTAAAAATTTAATTTATGTTCAAAAAATCATTGCTTTCAATATATTGGGTCAAATTAATATTCAAAGGAATGGATATAATTAGAAGAATAAGCCGAACACATAGGATCTATTTTCATATCAATCCGAGGTCGTTTAATCTATCAGCTAGATTTTTTTAACACGAATTAAAATTTTCAAATATATTCGTATTTAAAAAAATCATTGCTCTCAATATATTAAGTTAAATTGACCTTTGAGGGAATGAAAATAATCAGTAGAGATAGACAAACACATAGGAACTAATTTCATATCAATCCGAGATCATTTGATCCATCAGCTGATTTTAGACAAAATCGACTGATGTACCAAACGTCAAATTTATGTTTGAGAACATAGATATAATAAGAAGAAATAACTAAACATATAAAAACTATTTTCATATCAATCCGAAATTATTTAGTTCATCAACTAATTTTATCTTAAATTAACTTTGATAAATCAATCTACATAAAATTAGTGGACAAATTTTAAAAATCATTTGATTCGACTGATTAAAAAAATAATCGATTCACAAGGATCAAATAGAAAATAAATATATAATTTAATAATTTTAAAATTATTCTATTTTTAAAAATTTGTCAATGTAGTTCGATAACAACAGCCGCTCACCCGGCCCCTTGGTCACGTAGTGCACAGTAGACTTGGGAAGTGCGCAGTATGGCAGAAGACTTGCAAAGGTGCATGGAAGTGGACTCCCAAGATTTTATCATCAAAACGTATGGTCGATCTCTGGAGCAAGACCGCTTAAGAGACCTCGACGAAGTATATATCAAGGTCATCTCGAGGAGCTTGCAATTAACATCCATGGAGTATCATGGTCGTCCTCTTCGCTTCACGACCAAGGCGATCATCTCCTTCACCTTGGTGTATTTTTTGCTTGGTGTATTTGTTGCTGCCTCGGGAGGACCAATTGAGCTTGAGCCTGAGTCTGTGCCTGTGCCCGTGACGCCCCAAGTGAGACAACTGGTCAATTGCGATATTCTTCCTGCAGAAGCTAGAACAGCGTGCGGTCAACCTCCGGAATGGAACAATTATGCTCCTAAACCAAACAAAGAAAGATACAAAGGTTTAACACCTCCAAATCCATGATTTATAAATATATATATCAAGTAGATTAATCCTTATTTCTGCAGTACCAAACAAACTTATTAATTATTGATGTGTTACTTATTGTTCTTCTGTTGTTGTTGTTTATTGTTCTTCTGTTATTGTAGTTTGCACGATTCATAATTATGGCATAGCTAAATAGTTGTGATTTATTTTTGATTACTTGTATGAAGTGATTTGCCTTGGGCTCAAGAGCAATAATCCCAATCAAGTGTTATCACGTGTCAACATACTATTTGAGTATTTTTAGGGTGAATGATTTAATTTACGGTAAACTATAGGGCAAAGGCTGCCAAGGAAAAAAAAAGTCGAGTCCTATTTGTTCGGCAACTAATTCATCAAATTTGATTTGCCATTTGTAATAAAACGATTTTGAAAATCAGCAAGAACAATTCATAAATGCTTCGGCAACCAAATCTGTTCAGGTTGATTAGGTTAATAATATTTATCTAGTAATATTCTTTCTCAATTATTTGTTCTGGGATTTTAACGGTGAATTAATTAATTACTTTGGTCAAGATTATAGGATGTTAGACAACAAAAAAGTCTTGACAAGTCAAAGTTTGATTAGATGTTAGACAATAAGAAATCTTAACAAATCAAGATTGGTCGAATGTCAACCAAAAGAAAATCTTAGTAAGTTGAGATTAACCGGATACTAGACAAGATAAAAATTTAACTTTGGTAATGCTAAAATAGGAGTTTAATGGACCACAAACTCCTAATTTAGGGGTTGAGGGATTTTTCAGCACTGTGAACAGTGCATCGACTATGAACAATAACTCACTACATTAATTTGCTAGTGTCATCAACTAATAGATTTAATCAGTCAATTATTAGCATTGTATAGAGAACATAAGTTTCAAAATTGATTGAAAAACTCAACTAATTATAATCAGTCGACTTATAATAGTAACAATCAATTAATGTCATTGTTTGAGTTAACAAAAAATTTAGAACTCGATTGAGACTATAGTCGACTGATAGTAATAGGCAGTCAATTGATATTAAGATGGATATAGTCGTCGAGTTAACATTTCAAAATAATGTTCAAATATACAATTAATTAAACAATTGATAGGCAAAATTAGTTGACTGATAGGTGAAAATTAATCCTATATCAACCCTATAAAATAAGATTTCGAAGAATATGGAAGGAGCAATTGTTGAGAGGTTGAGGATGAAGTATTACTATATTTCCTATCATCAAAAAAGGCAATTCAAAATGACAGAAAACTTTCACTTGTGAAGTGTTTTTCTTTCAATTATCTTTGTAACTTTGTTTTGTCCTTGTATTATTGTATAAACGAGATTGTAAAAGACATTTTTTTGCTTTCAGAAAGTATCCGAGAAAGGTTAGTGATGATAATAGTTAGGACAAGCTTTGGACGTAGCCGTTTTGGAAAGCAATGAACCAAATAAAATTGATCATGTATTTTGTTGTATTTTCAAGTTTCCACTGCATTCTCCATGTCGATGCAATCGAAGTTATCAACTCCTCCCATCTCACATCGGTCCCAACAATTTCACGAGTCTCTCTCCCCTATTGACTTTCCGTCCAAATAAACGAAGCCTAGAAATTATTTGTATTCACAAATACCAGTAGCTATTCATATTTGTGTTTCCAAAATTAGATTTGTCGGTAAATTTATAATCATCCAGTATTTTACCGAACAATGCAGGTAATTATACCAATTATCCAAATCATATACCCAACTTTTAAAATAATCAAATCACATATTCTATACTCATTTTATTCTCATTTACCCTAATCGATTAATGCAATGGAACAATCGATTAACCTATTTTTTTTTAAATAGATAGATTTTTTTAAAAAAATTTATTCATATTCAAAAAATCATTACTTTCAATGTATTATGTCAAATTGATGTTTAAGAATATGAATATAATTAACAAAAATAGACGAATATATAAAATCTATTTTCATGTCATTCCGAGCTCTCTAGGTCCATCAATTGATTTTGATATAATTTAAAAAATTATTAATGTTTGAAGACATAGATCTAATTAGGAGAATTAGACGAGCACATAATATTGGTGCAATCATCCTCGAGTTAAGGTTGACTAGTTTGACTAAACTCAAGTTGGCTCGAACTTGAGTTTCGATGTTTGACAATAGGTGAGAGAGAAGTCAAGTGGGTCAAGCGGTGACCGAATACTTGTCTAGAAAGGTCCTAACTGGAAGTTAGGCAATGAGAAAGTCGAAACTGGAGGTTAGACAACGAAAATCCTAACTAGAGGTTGACAACGAAGAAGACCTAGTTGAGAACAAAACAGTAGAAATCCTAACAAAGCTAGGAAGTGAAGACCTAGTTGAGAACTAGACAATGAAAGTCCTAGTGAAACTAGGTAGTGAAGACTTAGTTGGGAACTAGGCAATATAAGTCCTAACAGGGCTAGACAATGGAAGACCTAATTAGGAACTTGGTAACGGAAATCCTAGTTGCAAGGAAAAAGTCCAAGTAGATAAAAAGTTAAGCGGACACTTGATGATCAGAAGTCTTAACAGGGCTAGATAAGGGAAAGTTCAAGGGGTCAAGGGTTGACCGAACACTTGGTTAAAAAGTCCTAGTTGATCAAATGTTGGGTAAAGAAAGCCTAAACTTGGATTTCGACTGTTAGGGTTGTGAATCAATTCACTAATCAATTTAGATAGATCCAATCGATTAGGTAATCAATTGAGTTGTTGTTTGTGAGAATAAAGAGTTTGTAAATCGATTGGGCAATCGATTAAGCTATGTTTCAATCGATTGGGAGCTATTTTGTCACGAGAAGAGAAAGCTTGTCAATTGATTAGGTTAATCGATTGGGCTATATTTCGCGAAGAACGGAAGAGACTGTAATCGATTGAGGCAATTGATTAAGGAATGATCAATCGATTGGGTAATTGATTAAGGTCTTTTTAGCAAAAGAATAGAGAACTTGGGAATCGATTGGGCAATCTTAGGCCAATTGATTGTTACTATTGGGATATGCCCGATCCGGGTGCGTGCTAAAACACATTACATAAACATGCACAGCAGAAAATAAAAACGATAATAATTCCTAATTATTACATCACACACACCACACACATACAATGATACAACATACCAGACATAATCACATAATAAAAATTTTACGAAAAGTAAATTTACGCTAGGTATACCTGACTAAACCTCATGGTTCAATAACCAAATCCCTTTTAATTAAATAATCAAACCAATTCAATTATTAATTAAACTAAAGAGCGTCCAACTCGTCTTCAAAAGACGTGACTCCTTCGCGCTTCCGTTGCATCATTCTGATTCCATATTTGCCCTTTGTCTGGTCCAACCAGACTTAATCTCTCTCGATCTGAGAATCTCATTCTCAAATTTGTTTTATGTTTGTTAGATAAACTCGTAGTACGTGTGACCTTATAGGCTTCCGGTTATGTTGACCGTCGATAATTAACCATTGATTATAGAACGGACATGAGTAGTACCTAGTAGTACATCATGATCCCTAATTAACCGGAAAATCATAAGTTGATCTCAGAACCACTTCCAAACCCTTCAACTGCTACAGTAAGTCGTGTCATGTTCCTTTCACTCGTCTTATATCCACTTAGTTCAGGACATGGTCTATGTGGCAGTCCCCACTAGGCTGATTACGTCACATCTAGTCTAAGTAATACTTCCTCGTTCTGCGGATATAAATTACTTTGACATGTGTCTAAGAGTCTCATACTCTTAACATATAATGTTTTGGCCAAAGACTTTGAGTAATAATCCTAACGATTGACCATAGGGTATACGTCTCCTCGCAAAGAGAGGTGAATCCTCTGTGCATTATACAAATACCTTCAAACACTTCGACTTATATCCAATCATTCTGGATCCACATCTCCAAGGAAATGCTTGCTTAAGATATCAAAGTATAAGCTTCTATGACCAATGTGACTTGTATACCTCAAGTCGAAGGAAACTTGCACTCAAGCTGCAGTAAAAGCTTCATTGACATATCTATATATGAAGAGAACCATATGAAGTCTTACAACAGGTCACTCCAATGAACTAGTTACCATAACTAGTATCCACGTTTAGCTCTCGACATCCCAATATCTCCAGCCTATGAGAAAACAACTGCTTAGCCGAACCAAGGAGTATAACTCGTGCTAGTCTATCAGAATTGATGATGTCCGAACTCATCAATTCATTGACTAGGAAATATTTCAATACATTCATAATTGTACATGTAGAGATACTCACAAGTTATAATCCAATCACAAGTTCTCTCATACTATGAACCGTATCGCGGGCATTCAGTACGTGAGTTTAAGATCCAATCATACACATAGAGAATGTGCACTCAAATAGTGAATATATATATATATATATATATATATATATATATATGTCAAATAAATAATAAAATCATAAGCCGATTGCTTTAGGACATCCCTCAAAATCCAACAGTTAGGACCCGAGCGACTGGCAAGTGAGGGGTGAATTGTCCTGAAAAAATAAAACCAAACATTTCTCGATTTTATAGCTTGATTAAGACAAACACTTATATAAAAAGAATCAATAAGCAAATTAATTAAGAAAATAGGCACGGAATTTTATTTGGTTTGCAATCAGAAGATTGTTAATCCAAGACTATGAAAAACTCACTATAAAGATTTCCTTCGGGCAGATTAGCCTCTTATAATATTGACAGGTCATAATTAGAGTAGCAGAACACTAAAGAAGTTTGTGTACAAGTGATTGTTCTAACTACTAAGACCATAGCTCCATTTATAGTCTGCTGGTCAAGTATATCCGTATGCTGATGTGGCAACTCCAGGCACCTAGAATGGGTTCGGGCATCTTGGTGTGGATAAAGTTTTATCCACGTTGCAATGGTTCGTAACGGTTCAGTGAAGATAGAATTTGCTAGTCCGAGCCCCTAGACCAGCTCCGGGTGTCCAAACCGTACTGATGTGGCCCTGAACAGGGGTGTGTCAAGGAGATGCCCTGGGCTGCCCAGGGTGGTCCGGGTTGTTGGACCGGTACACACGTAAAAGGAGGGGTGAAACACGTGATTTTTAAAAACTTATTTTATCGTTTTGAAATCAAAGTATACACAGTAGAAAACTTAAAAAGAATAACACAAGAAAACACCAGCGGTTTTACTTGGCTCGGAGCCTTCGGTGACTCCTACTCCAACACTAGGTCTCCCGGACCTATCGATGGGTAATTCACTAAAAACATCTTCTGGTACCTCTAGGAGAGGGAATCGAGTACAAATAAGATCGAAGAAGTGCAACAGATTGTACTTCCCATTTGCAGAATTTAACAACAAAAATATTAGCGACACTTAGCATCAAAATGGCTTGTTCGTGTATCGATGTCGATCTGCCGGTAGCGATCAAAAGTCCTCGGAACAGTCAACGGGCGCAACAGCTTCGCAACCGAGTTGTAACAAGAGCTCGAAGCAGTCGGAACCTCAAAAGAACTCTTAGTAGCTCGTATAGTAGTTGTTGATGAAGTTTTGGGTGAGCAGGCTTATAAAGAGCATGGAAGGCACCTTCCATAGGTGTTGAAGGCGCCTCCAATGGGATAAATTTTATCCCGCAAATTCTGTGTGTTATCTGCTCTGAACGCCAAACTTCATTCTATGGTGTTGGTTGCTACTCGGAAAATCTAGAGGTTCCACTGTACAAAAATTTTGTACAAAGGTCTGAACCTTTTCCTAGCTACCATGTGTTCTTTTAAATTAAATTTTGGATCGCCTGCGAAACTTAACACATTTGATCCAAAACTTAATCTATTTGTTCTTTTAGGTTTAGAGTTGGATCTCCTGTGGAACTTAACACGTTCGATCCAAATCACCTAAGTTATTAATTCCATTAAATATTAATTTCCATAATTGGTTCCCAGTACTGATGTGGCGAGGCACATGACCTTCTTGGATATGGGAACAACCACCACCGACTAGACAAAACCTTTTAAGGAAAGCTAATATTTAATTTCCTAAAATAACTTTAAGTTAACCGAAAGGAACAATCAAATCACAAGGAAAAGAAGAAAACATAAGAACACTACATCGAAAATAAATTCAAAATACTAGAATCGTAAGCCTCTTGTATTTGGTATTATTTCCAAAAATAACTAGTATGATGCGGAAAGAAAAATTACTATTTATACCTTTTAGAAAGACCTCTTGATCTTCTACCGTATTCCTCTTCTAACCTCGGACGTTGTGTGGGCAACGATCTTCCAAGATGAGAAACCACCTAAGAACCTTCTTCTCCTCCTTGCTAGGTTCGGCCAAAACAAAAGCTTCACCAAGGATGAAGAATAACACCAACCAAATTCCAAGGGATGCAAGCTTTCTCTCCTTCTTTTTCTTCTTCTCCAAGTAGTATCTGGCCACCACAAGAGCTCCAAGCAAGAGATAGGTTTCAGCCACCACAAAGAGGAACAGAGGGAGGGAGGATGTCGGCCACAACACCAAGGAAAAGAGGGAGAAAAAAAATAGAAGTTGTAACCCATGAAGGCACCCCAACCCCTTCTTTTATATTCCTTGGCTTTGGCAAATAAGGAAATTTATTTATAATAAAATTACCTTAACTTTCCTTGACAACAATTAATTAAGAAAAATTAAATAAAATTTCCTAATTAATTATATGTGGTCGGCCACCTCATGTAGAGCAAATAAGATAATTTTTAATCAACAATTCAAACTTCCTTATTCGTCTTTGAAAATTTTAAAAATAAAATTTCCCTTTAAAATCCCTTCATGGTTGATAAAAAGAAATTTCTATAATTTTAATTTTTCAACATATGAATAATTTTCAAAGAAAAAAAATAAAATATCTTTCCAATCTACAAATAAGGAAAGAGATCTAATCTCTTTCTTTAATCTTTTGTAGATCATTTTAAGAGAGATATTTTAATTTTAATTCTCTTTAATAAATTATATCTTCCACATAATAAAAATTAAAAATTAAAATTCTTTTTAATTTTAATGGGGGCCGACCACCTAAACTTGGGTTCAAGCTAGGGCCGGCCACCCATGAATCAAGGCTTGGCCGGCCCTAGCTTGAACCACAAGCTAGCTTGGTCGGCCCCCTTATCATGGGTATGAAGGTGGGTATAGGTGGGTATAGTACTCTATAAATAAGAGGCTACGATAGAGACCGAGAGGAGGAATTGGTTTTGGTCTCCCGATAAAATTAAGCATCCCGTGTTCGCCCCGAACACACAACTTAATTTTATCAATAATAATTCATTCCACTAGAGAACTATTATTGAACTACCGCACCAATCACAAATTACATTTTTGGACTTTTTCTTATTATGAGTGTGTTAGTCTCCCTGTGTTTAAGATATCGAATGTTCACTAATTAAGTGAGTTACTGACAACTCATTTAATTAATGTCTTAGTCCAAGAGTAGTACCACTCAACCTTATCATGTCGGACTAAGTCCACCTGCAGGGTTTAACATGACAATCCTTATGAGCTCCTCTTGGGGACATTATCAACCTAGTATCTCTAGGACACAACTTCCTTCTATAATCAACAACACACTATAAGTGATATCATTTCCCAACTTATCGGGCTTATTGATTCATCGAACTAAATCTCACCCTTTGATAAATTAAAGAAATAAATATCAAATACATGTGCTTGTTATTATATTAGGATTAAGAGCACACACTTCCATAATAACTGAGGTCTTTGTTTCTTTATAAAGTCAGTATAAAAGAAACTACCTCTAATGGTCCTACTCAATACACTCTAAGTGTACTAGTGTAATTATATAATTAAGATAAATTAATTCCTAATTACACTATGACCTTCCAATGGTTTGTTCCTTTCCATTTTGGTCGTGAGCTACTGTTTATAATTTATAAGGTACTGATAACATCATCTTCTGCATGTGACACCACATACTATGTTATCTACAATATAAATTAATTGAACAACTACAAACAAAAGCAGATCATTTGACCAAATGTGATTCTTTATTCAAAATAAATGTTTACAAAAGCTTAGGCTTTCAGTATACACTTCAACACATGGAAGACACCTTTCATAGTCATGGAAGACGCCTTCCATGAACAGTACGAAGATGCCTTCACTGCTTAAAGGAGCCTTTGGACATTGTTCATCCGAAGGCTTTTGCTCATTTTTGCCATGTAAAATGTATTAATCTAATAACTAAAATATCTACCCTACAAAACAAAGCTACTACAATAATAAGTGGTGATGATTAGTTTTTGTCATCCTATGACTAGAAACTAATCAAGGTCTTAGATTAGGGATCCAAAATAGACCTAACTTGGATCGACGCCTACTGTCCCCTTAATCGGGATGCGTCCTCATTTAGTTACTCTCCTCCAGTGACTTACCTTTACTTACCATTTTGCAGTTGTTCAGTCCGCAGACCCAACTAGACTTCCTGCCATATATCTAGTCAGCCCATCGACCTATCTGGACTTCGCACCAGCTATATGGTCGGCCTGTTGACCAAGTTGAACTTTGCACTAGTTATTCGGTCGGCGCGTTGACCTAGCTGGACTTCTTGCCAAATATCCGATCAACCCGTTGACCTATCTGGACTTCATGTTAGATATTCGATAGACCCGTTGACCTATCTAGTTAACTCCTGCACATTTGATAAAGTAGTTAGATCACAACAATACCTAACTTAACTTACTTTGTCATTAATCAAAATCTTAGTTAGATCGTTAGTGCAAAATGCACTAACAATCTTTCCATTTTTGATGTAATGACGATCTGGGTTAAGTTAAGAACAAAGATATGCAAATTAAATTAAGCACAAAAATGATTTTAAGAGACAATTGGAGTTAAGTTATTTTATTTTTCTTTATTTTCTAATTTAAACTTTAATCCCCTTTGATATTCATCAAAAAAGAAATATGAGTAAATAAATGCTAAGTAAAAAATAATAAATTTTTGGTAATAAAGAAATTTTAGGATTATCAGGGGAGTTTAAAAATATTATAATAGGTTCAAAAGAGTTTAGAAAGATAATTTTTTCCAAGAATTTTATAATAGATTTTGAAAGATAACTCTTGTAAAGATATTTTTCAAAATGCATTAACTGTTCAAAATACTTTAAATAGAAATTTTAAACTTAGAAAATATTTTATAAGATGCTTTAGACATGAAAAATTTTTAAGGAAAATTTTATAGGACATAAACTTATTTTAGAAGATAAGTTTAGAAGATACTTTATAAGATGCTTTAAACATGAAAAACTTTTCAAGATGGTTAAAAAATATCTACAAAGTCGGTGTAAAGAAGTTTTCAAAAATTAAAATATTTTTCAAAATGTATTAAGAATGATTTTCAAAGTAAGAAAAAGAGTTTTTAAAAAATAAAAATATAAGTATATTTTGGAAAATCTCTTTTCAAAATATATTTAAACACAAAAGAATATTTTGAAAGTCATTTTAAATATCTTCCCCTGAACCTGATAGTAAATACAAAAGAATATTTTGAAAGACGTTTTAAATATCCTCCCCCTAAACTTGATAGTATTTTAAAAATAATCTGATCAACTAGAAATTGTGCTCAAGTGTCTAACCGTTAGTTACTAGCTGACTATTAGAAGATAGGAATGTTTACATGGTTAGTCAGGTTAAATGATTGTATCCAGTTAGTGTTTGACTAATAGTGGATGACTTAACCTGATCATGAATTTGATATTTTACGTCCAGACTTGCGTTGATACACTGATATAAGCATATGAAGTCTAGGCAATCTGTCTATATATCTCACGCCGTTCTAAGTTTTAAAATACACAATCAAGAGAGTCTTAATGTATCTGTGAGATGCTCAAATCATAAATCTATATGAACATCCTTTCTATGAATTTGATCTAAACTAAGGCTAAAATTGATTTTTGAAATGCTAAGAAAATGAAAATTTTTATAAAAATAAAGGTAGGGATTTTTCTTTCGAATTTGTAAATCATTTGAAAGTAATTTTGAAACATAGTTCTAGTCTAAAGACAATTTTATAGATTAACAAATAAAATGGAAAAGGAATATATATATATATATCCAGTCAGCTACAATGCATGATAGTGTATAAAAACATAATCAAGTCTGATCATCGTCAGCAAGTGGAGGCTGCTCAGGTGCGCGCACAGTCCACAGGATCTGTTGAAAATCAATGGTAATCTCCTCCTGGAGAGTGGAGAAGTCAGTAGTCATCTTTCCCCGAATAGCGCTAAATCCATCCGAGACTCACTGTCATAGCTGTGCGGAGGACTCCTCAAGTCGAGCCAGTCGATTCTCGACAGATAGTGAAGTCGAGGGTTGGGTCAAGGTTGAAAGCTGGGTCGGAGTCAAACGATATCCGAAGAGCTCCTCGACTGTGAATGCTAGCATCTTCTCGCCAAATAACTCATCCTCGTCCTCGCCTGATATATCTGGCTGTGGTCCCACTCTCCAGGCTACTACCCCCTAAGCAGTGATGTCTATATGCACTCATGCAAGCTGACGCTGTCTGATCTCGTCATATGCACTAAGGGAGGTGGTCATACCCTACGTCATATCTACCCCTATGGTCAAGAATATGTATGTCAGTATGTGACAATAGGACATATGAACCTGTAACATAGTGACGAGACTTGACGCATGAATGACATTATAAAACATATGTAATGCAATATCAATGTCTAGGCGATGACAAAGGGCATACAAAAAGGAGTGGGAGGGCCGCATTATAGCTATGTCGCGAGATGTGATCGACAAAATGCATATGGTTAGGACTTTATATAGGATATAATCCTGGACCCTAAGAGAGAGTGACCTAAAATCTATCACTGTAGGTAGTCTCTCCTCCCTAAAAAAATACATGTAGATAGTATCTAATATAATGTGGGAGTAGGGCTCGTCAAATGGTAGATTCCTACTAGGGTAGCACAAAAATAGACATGCGGATTTCCTAAGTCCTAAACTATCATATAATAAGGTGGGGAAAAAAGTGAAAGTCCTTTTCATCAACTCTGGTGGAATAGGTCAGGTCATCTATCTTAACTAAATTGTTATAGAACTGGATACACAAATCTAGATTTACTGAATGACTACAATAAAATAACTTATCCAACTGGTAGTAATCTATAACTTCTATAATAGGAGCACAGTACTGGATGAAGAAAGTTCTATTTAGCCATTTAGGTATCTAGATTTTAGCGCAATATATGTATGTTTAAAGAAATCTAGCTTAAGTTGCTCAGAGGGAAACCTAGCATCATCAGATGGAGCATTACTAGGGCTAGGGACAGCATGTCATCTTTTCCTAATTTTAAACAAGCATTAACACAAATTGACAAAGAAAATACATGTAAACTAAGTATTGATGAGATATATTGAGTTAAGGTATACCTAGGAGGTATTTTTGAGGTTTAGAAATGAAAGATCATAGGATGAAGCAGTTGGAAGGCACCTTGTTGTGTCCAAAATCACGAACAGAGTACGACTCTGTTCGTTGAAAAAAGTTGGATTGAAGGCGCCTTCAACACCAAATTGAAGGCGCCTTCTATGCCTTATAGAAGGCGCCTTCAACCGACTGAAGGCGCCTTCAGTCGGTTTGGGTGGAAATATTCCCTCCCTCCCGAGGGCGCCTCCAATGAGGTCGGAGACGCCTTCGGTAGGCGTTTGAGTGTTTTTTTTTAATTTAAATTTAATTTTAAGTGTTAATTTGAATTTTAATTTGATTTTAATTTTAATTTAATTTGAACTTTTTTATTTAATTTGAACTTTTTTATTTAATTTGAATTTGAATTTAAATTTAATTTTAAATTTTAAATTTTAAATTTTAAATTTTAAATTTTAAATTCCAATTCCAATTTAATTTTAATTTAACTTGAATTTTAATTTTAATTTATTTTGAATTTAATTTAATTATAATTTTATGTCTTAGCCATCTCACCCGATCTATATTTTCAATCAGGGAATCATATGATTTTGTGAGATGAATTAATTTTAATTTCAGGGTTTGGTTTAACTTTGTGTTGGATTCAAGTTTAGCTTTGGGTTCAACAAATAGATATTTTTTGAATAAACTTCTGAGTTATGGTGAGTCACCTGGACATCATTACAGTAACCATGCCTTCGAGGTTTTCCAAATAGTCCTATCCACTGAACTTAGTACAAAACCTTGATCTAACTAGTTAGGATCTGTAAGGGGTAGTTTCAATTAATTCCATTAAGCCAAATGTACCAAGTCGAAGCCATATCTTCCTAGACATGCATAGACAGAGTTTCCCTAACTTACTATCATCCAAAATTTCACCAATACCATTGGTCAAGTTAAACTTTTGTCCCTTTTTAAATTAGTCCTAATTACCCATCTAGATAAGTTGTTATTTTTGGATGTACCAACTATTTTGGAGCCTCCCCTTGAATTATTGAGCTTTAGATTTTATGTTTTAGGTTTGTGCCGTTTTGTTTTATAGTTATAATAGACTTGATTATAATTTGAGTTTGAATTAATTTTATTTTTACTTGATTTAGGCTTAGTTCGATTTGTTTTATGTGGCTTCATTGGATTTGAGTTTTAGTTAATTGGTTTATTTAGTTTTAGATAGTGTATTTTATTTTTAGGTACATAGTATTGGTTAAGTCCTACTCACATGATTAAGCACGCTTTTAGAACCCAAGCTTTAATTTGATTTTTATTTTAGTTTACTAGAGATATAAAGATTTTGTTGATTGAGCTGGACTTGTATCCTAGTCCAAACTTGTTGTACACAGCTCTTTGTGATCAAGTATCATGTTAAGATACTTGGATCTTGTTGTGAATTTCTCTAGTAATTCTTTTAGTTCGACTATTTCACTTTTTAACCAGAAATTGTCCTTCTCAAGTTTTGCAACTTGAGTTGGGATTTCAAGTTGAATCGGTTTAGTTGTTAGAGTTTAGTTATTTATTAAGTGATTTATTTTCTTTACTTATTTCGCTTATTTGATTTTCATAAGTAGTTAATTTCCTATTTAAGCATGCAATGATTTTAAAAAAAAATTTGCTTAAATTAAATTCTACCTTATCAGAACCTTTGGAAACAAGTGTAGACTCGTGGTTCGACTCAGGTTCGGACCCATCTTGTGATTTGCTCTCCGATTCTAGTCCATAAGTCATCAACGCGAGGTAGTTGGTGTGCTTTGGTTCTTCGCCGTCCGATTCTTCCGCGGACGATTCGTCCCAAGTCACCTTAAAGGCTTTCTTCTTCTTCAGACTCGGGCAGTCGTTCTTGTAGCGCCTCTTCTTGTTGCATCCAAAACATATCACATTCTTGTTGTTAGGGTTGAAGGTGGAGTTGATCTTCTGCAAGTTCTTGTTGGTAAAGTTCTTCTTTCTCCTAGTGAATATTTTTCTTACCAAGTTCACTAGATGTTCTTCATCGTCTGAGTCTGGGTCAGACTCAACTTCAGGTTCTAGCTTAGATTTGAACTTGTCTTTTGATGACCCTACAATAAGAGCAAGACCTTTGTCGGCTTTGGCATTAGTCTGTTCGTACAGTTCTAACTCACAAAATAATTCATCTAGTTTTAATTTGGATAAGTTTCTCGAAATCTTATAGGCATCCACGATGGATACCCACAATACATTTTGAGGAAACATGTTTAAAGTATACCTTATTAGATCCCAGTTCTCTATTTGGTGACTGATTGTGTGAAGCCCATTAAGGATATCCTTTATCCTCGCGTGCAACTAACTAACAATCTCACCTTTCTGCATTTTAACATTAAATAATTTATTTAAAAATAAGTCTCTCTTTGTTACCTTTGCGTCGTTGGTTCCCTCGTACAGTTCTACAAGCTTGTCCCATAGTTCCTTTGCGTTTTAGTGTGGGCTGACGCGATTCAGCTCCTTCTTCGTTAGCCCGCACTAGATTGTGTTGAGGACCTTGAAGTCGATCTGAGTCTTCTTCTTCATTTCTGGATTCCAATTTTCTAGGTCTATTGGAATTCCAAAGTTATCGACTAACGTCTTGTATCCTTTAGTGACACTGAACTATTGGTCGAAGTCGATTTTTAGATACACCTCCATTCGCTTCTTCTAGTACGGAAAATCGTCCCCATTAAAGAGTGGTGGACGGATGGTGTTGTATCCTTCGTTTTGGGTCATTTAGAGCTGAAAAAGAGCAACTGAAGAAGATACCAAGACTAGGTCTTGGATTAGCAGAGTTTGAGAAAAAAATATTCTGAAGAACTTGAGTGGTGTTGCACCAGCTTTAAATTAAAATCGAATGAGAAAATATTATCTGAATAGGTAAAGTTTTACCAATTCAAATTGAATACGAAAAATTGAAATCCGAAAAGAAAATAAAACAATTCCCCCTGGCTTGATTGGTGGTTGCACCAATTTAGAGCAGAACCTGCTCTGATACCACTTGTTAGACAGATACGTATGTGACAGAGGGTGAATCACGTGGTTTTTAAAAACTTGTTTTATCATTTTGAAATCAAAGTATACACAGCGGAAAACTTAAAAAGAATAACACAAGAAAACACCAGTGGTTTTACTTAGTTCGGAGTCTTCGACGACTCCTACTGCAAGACCCAAGTTTCGCGGACCTATCGATAGGTAATTCACTAAAAACCTCTTCCGGTGCCTCCAGAAGAGGGAATAGAGTACAAATAAGATCGGAGAAGTGCAACAGACTACACTTCCCGTTTGCAGAATTTAAGTACAAAAATGTTACCGACACTTAGGATCAAAGTGGCTTGTTCGTGTATCAATGTATGTCTAGCAACAGCGATCAAAAGTCCTCAGAATAGTCATCGGGTGCAGCAGCTTCGCAGCCGAGTTGTAGCAAGAGTCTGGAGCAATCGAAACCTCAAAAGAACGCTTAGTAGCTCGTATAGTAGCTGTTGATGAAGCTTTGGGCGAGCAAGCTTATAAAGAGCATGGAAGGCGCCTTCCATTGGTGTTGAAGGCACCTCCAATGGGATAAATTTTATCTCGTAAATTTTGTGCGTTATCTGCTCCGAACGCCAAACTTCATCCCTTGGAAGACGCCTTCCATACCCATAGAATGCACCTTCCATGAATAGTACGAATGTGCCTTTACTGCTTGAAGGCGCTTTGGATATTCATCTGAAGGCTTTTGTTCCTTTTTGTCCTCTAAAATGTGTTAGTCTAATAACTAAAATATCTACCCTATAAAACAAAGTTAGCACAATAATAAGTGATAGTAATTAGTTTCTGTCCTCCCAGGACCAGAAACTAGTCAAGGTCTCAGATTAGGAATCCGAAATAGACCTAACCTGGACCGACGCCTACTGTCCCCTCGACCGAGATGCGTTCTCACTTAGTCACTCTCCTCCAGTGACTTATTTTTACTTACCATTTTGCCAGTTGTCCGATCCGCAAATCCAACTGGACTTCTTACCAGATATCCGGTCAGCCCGTGGATTTATCTGGACTTCGTACCAGCTATCAGGTCGGCTCGTTGACCTAACTGGACATTGCACCAACTATCCAATCGACTTGTTGATCTAGCTAGACTTTGCATCAACTATGTAGTCGGCCCGTTGACCTAACTGGACTTTGCACCAACTATCCAGTCGATCCGTTGACTTAGCTGGACTTCGTGTCAGATATCCGGTCGGCCTGTTGACCTATTTGGACTTCGTGCCAGATATCTGGTCGACCCGTTGACCTATTTGGTTAACTCCTGCACACTTGATAAAATGGTTAGATCACAATAATATATAACTTAACTTGCATTGTCATTCATCAAAACCTTAGCTAGATCGTTAGTGCAAATTGCACCAACACAGGTGCCCGGAGCATTCGGGCGCTTGGCCTTGGTTCAGACGCTCGAACAGTCAACAACTTGTTGACTATTCGATTCTCCTCTGATTCAGCTCCATTTGCTTGGGTGATTTGGTCATCTGGAATAGGACTCACCCGAACCTATTTTCCAACCTTCTCCTCGAGTAAGCTTCCGCTCTGACTTCTCGTCCATTGGAAATGTCGTTCGCTTCCTTCTCGTCCTCCAGCGTATTCTTCTGTAGCACCTCATTCCTCAGACGTATCAAGCTGGTTGACTCTCTCTCTTGTCGTCCTTCTCGCTAGCTGCGTTTTTCGCTTGAGTTCCTCTACACTTAGACACAAGGCATCAAACAAACACAGGATCTAACTGAATTCAGTTGACCACATCAAAATTATCTCGAGGTAGTGACATTGATTGGGGCAATCGATTGGAATATTTTTGCAAAGAACAGAAACTTCTGAATTAATTGGAGCAATCGATTAGAAGTTGTCGAATCGATTGGTATGACTTACTAATCGATTAAGAGTTAAAAAAAAAAAGGTTATTCTACGAGTTGTTGGACGATCAACTGACATGACAATCAAGCCTAATCGATTGGGAGATGGAAAGCAGTTCGAACATCGTCCATATAAAAGGTAGTTTGTCTAGGGTTTTCATCATCGGCTCTTGGTAACTTTGGAGTGAAGTGTTGTATTTCCGAGTCAACAAGAAGCATTTTCGAGCAACAAGAGATCAAGCAAGCAAGGTTCTTATTGTATTGTATATTCATTTCCTTGTCCTTGTTGTATTATTTAAGCTTGTGCGAGGTTTGTTCACCTCCGAATTATTTCAGAGCAGGAGTGTATTTATAGTGAAATTGTGTGCACAATGTGAATTCTTATATTAGTCACCTCAAAAAGGTGGAGACGAAGTAAATCAAAGATGTTAACATTATGAAGATCTTCGCTTCGAGTATCTGTTGTAAGTCATCATTGAAGAAGCGAACGAAGTTATTCACCCCCTCCCCTTTAGACCTCTCTACCTGTCTTAAGACCGGGTTCCATATTATGCTGAACTTTCTAGGTTTATCAACTAATTTTAGTTGAAATTTGTCAAAATTGATTGATAGACCTAGAGAGCTCGGAACGACATGGAACTAGATTCTATGTGTTCGTCTAATTCTCCTAATTATATCCATTTTCTTAAACATCAATTTGACACATTATATCAAGAGAAATAAATTTTTTTAAACACAAATATGTCCAAAAAATCTAATTTGTGTTAAACAAATCTTTGCTCTCAATATAGTATGTTAAATTGATATTTGAGGGTATGGATATATCAAAAGAAATAGATGAATACACACAAACTGATTTCATGTCATTTCGAGCTCTCTAGGTTCATTAATCAATTTTTGTCAAAATTAATTAAAATCGATTGATAAACTTAAAAAGCTTAGAATAATATAAAATCAAATCTTATGTGCTCGTTTAGTTTTCTTAATAATATACATGTACTTGAACATTAATTTGATAAACTATATTAAAATAGTGATTTTTTAAATTCAAATCAAATTTTTTAATCGATTGGTACATTATAGCCATCAATTCAAATTACTATTTATCCGCACAGTGTGGTCTCGAATCGATGACTATATTATAACAATTGATTTTTTTTAAAAGATCAATTCATATTCAAAAAATCATTACTATTAATATATTATATAAAATTAATATTTGAAGACATGAATATAATCAGAAGAACTATATAAACACATAAAATCTGATTTCATCATTCCAAATTCCATCAGTCGATTTTGACCAGAATTGACTAATAAATTTAAAAATCTCAAAATGATATGGAACCAAATTATATGTATTCATCTAATTCTCTTAATTATATTCATACTCTCAAATATCAATTTAATTTAATATATATAGAGAAATAATTTTTAAATATGAATGAATCTTTTAAAAAAATCTGTCTATTTAAAAAAAAAATTAATAGATTACTCCATAGAAACAATAATTAAAGTAAATGAGAAGAGGTAAAATGAATATAGGATACGGGTCATTTTGAAAGTTGAGTACATAATTAGTAATTAACAAAGTTACACGGCTCGATAAAAAACTGATGACCTTAAAATTTATTTTTTTAAAAAATTGAACTGTCTAAACTAAAGTTAATTGATAAATACTAGTAATTTTCATCAAAAAAAAATATTAATATACTAGTAGTCTAGTAATGAGTAACGAACAAATAACAAATATGAGAGTGTAGAGACAGAAAGATGAGAAGATAGAAAAAGAGTTTTTTTTTTTTTGTTATTATTGTAGCTGAATAATAAGTTTTTAAGTCTACTTTAATGTTTGTTCTCAGATTTAATCAACACTCTTTAGGACTGGATCAATGTTGAACATGTAAATGATCACTTTTTCACTTCAGATGTTGAGCCATCGTCTCTCGTCCTACATCTTCCATAAAAGAGGATGAAGATCCTTTTGTTAGTTAGATGATTGTTGTATAGACTCATTATTTTATATTCTTATATATAAAGACATTTAATTTATTGATTATTATGCTTACTTATATTGGTGCTAAATAAACTAAGTATAATAGCATCCTTGAGTAGAAGGTTCTTACCTATATCAAACGGTTAGTTGAACCGATAGTGAGATGATATAGGGAACACTACTTTTAATCATTCCTAGTCGAATATTAATATTCAGGGACAATGTTAATGCAATAAGACTAGCATGTAGGTCAACTCGATAACTTGATCTCACAAGTCATGAATATAGAGATATCAAGTTGACACATGGGTATGCATTGGAAAATATATACTGAATGACCCGCCATGAGAAAGTATCATGGATCGTTATATGAGTATCATATACTTTCTCATGTGGCTATTAGTATGACTATTAGTCCTTGGACCTAAAGTTACCATGGTTCCCTACATAAGGAGTTATGTACTTTGGTTTCGTCAAACGTCACATGTAACTGGGTGGACTATAAAGGCGATTACTTGGTATGTAACAAATTATGCGGAGGGATGTGAATGATGTAGATGGGATCTATCCCTCCTATATGACGGGAGTGACATCGATATTCTTGATAGAGTGAGACCACTATTAGAGTGTATACTAAAAACCTAGCTTTTGTAAACATTTTTTTTGTTGAAATAAAAGAATCACATTGGTCAATATCTACATTTATTTGTTAAATGCAATTGTTCAATTAATTTATATAGTAGACAACATGGAGTGTGGTGTCACACTCAGAAGATCATGTTGTCGGTTCTCTATAAATTATAAACAAGTTGCTCACGACTAAAATGGAAAGGAACAAACCATCAGAATAGTCGTAGTGTAATTAAGTATTAATTTATCTTGATTAATAAATTACACTGATACACTTTAAGTGTATTGAGTAGGATCATTTACGTAAGTTCTTTTTGTACTGACTTAATAAAAGAACTAGACCTTAGTTATTATAGAAGTGTGTGCTCTTAAACCTAATATAATAATAAGTACATATATTTAATATTTATTTTTTTGACTTATCAAAGGGTGAGATTTAGCTCAATAAATCAATATGCCCGATAAGTTGGGAAATGATATTACTTATAGTGTGTGTTGCTGATTATAGAAGGAATCTGTGTCCTACTTAAACAGGTTGAGAATGTCCCCAAGAGGAGCTCATAAGGATTGCCATGTTAAACCCTACAGGTGGACCTAGTCCAACATGACAATAAAGTTGAGTGGTACTACTCTTGGAGCTAGATATTAATTAAGTGAGTTGTCAGTAACTTACTTAATTAGTGGGCATTCATTATCTTAAACACAGAGAGACTAACACACTCATGATAAGAAGGAGCCCATAATATAATTTGAGATTGGTGCGATAGTGCGGTAATAACTCTTTAGTAGAATGAGTTGTTATCGATGAACTTGAGTTGTGTGTTCGGGACGAGCACGGGATACTCAAGCTCATCGGAAGGCCAAAACCAGTTTCTCCTCTAGGTCCCTGTCGTAACCTCATTATAGCCTTAAGTCCATCCAAATGTAAGGCTCTTCTTGGTGTCCAAGAAGGGGGCCGGACCATTGCTTGGTGACCAAGCAATGGCCCGCCACATCCTCTTATAGGGGCCGGCCCTATAGCTTGGTCACCAAGCTTGTAGGGACCGGCCAACATTAATTCACATAGGAGGATTGTTTTGAATTTTTAAAATCTTCTCTTTGTAGAAAACTATAAGTTTTAAAAGAGAGATTTTAATTTTTAAAACTTTCCTTATTTTGAATTAGGCCACATGTTTTAATAAAGAGTTTTAAAAGTTTTAAAACTTTCCTTTTTTAACTATCCTCATAGTTTAAGGAAAAAAAAGGAGATAAGTTTTAAAATTAAAATTTTTTATCATCATGTTAAAAAATGAAATTTTATAAGAGAGTTTTTAAATTTTAAAACATGATTTTAATTTTTAGAAACTTTCCTTTTTTAACTCTAGGAAAGAGAGCTTGTAAAATTTTATAAGAGCTTTCTTCTTGTAAAATTTTATAAAAATTATTATTTTTCTTTCCTAAATATGGTAGTCGGCCACCTTGCTTAGTGTCCAAGCAAGGGGCCGCCCAATCCCAATCCTAAACCAAATAGGATTGATCTCAACCATTGATTGGTGATTGATTCAATCAAGAGGAAAGAAAAGGAAAAATAAAAAGGTAAAAGGAAAAACTCTTGGATGATTTTATTTTTTGTAAAAGGTTTTTCCTTATTTGCCTTGGGCAAGTAATATAAAAGAAGGGGTGAGGGGGTTTCATGAGATACAACTCTTATTCTTTTACTTGGGTGATCTCTTGGTGTGGTCGGTCCTCTCCCTTCTTCCTCTCCCTTTGCTCTCTTCTCCTTGGTGGTGGTGGTGGCCGAATTTTATAAGAAGGAGGAAGTTTTTGGGTGGTGTTCATCTTGGAGGATCGTCGCCCACACGACCTCCAAGGTAGGAATACGGCAGAAGATCTCGAGGTCATTAGCATACAAAGAGAAGGTATAATTAGCAATTGTTTTCCACATCATGTTAGTTTTTCTCTTTGTAAGAATTCTAAATACAAGAGGCAATTAGATCTAGTTTTTCGAAATAGTTTTTCGAGTTTGTGTTTTTTTCTTTTTCGAACTTGTGATTCGATTGTTCCTTTTGGTTAACCTAGAGTTATTTAAGGAAATAAATATTAGCTTTCCTTAAAAGGCTTTGCTTAGGCGGTGGTGGTTGCTTCCATATCCAAGAAGGTCATGTGCCTCGCCATGTAGTCCTGGAAGTCAATTTTGGAAATTAATATTTATGGAATTAATAATCTTGGTAGATTTGAATCAATAGTGTTAAGTTCCGCTTGCGATTCAAATCTAAACCATTAAAAACAGATAAGTTAAATTTAGAATCAATGATATTAAGTTCCGTCTGCGATTCCTTATTTAACTTCTAAAGAACACAATAGGTTATTTAAGGAAAGGTTCGACACTTGTACAAAAAATTTTATATAGTGAAATCAGTACGTTTTCCTAGGACTAACCAACAACCACTAAGTGCATGGTCATGCCCAAATGAGTCAATATGAGATGTTGAGCTCATTTGATTGAGTGAGTCTACTTGTGGTTCAAGATTTAGATTGATTAGAGGATGACACGGTCTATGCCTCACATTAATCAATCTAGATGTCAAGGATAGAAGGACACTTGTCATATATTATGAGGAGTCACAATTAGTAGTCACAAGGTGATGTTGGATCTCAACATTCTTATAACTTGGGTAGTAATGATGTGTTACTAGATACCGCTCATTACTTATGCTTCTAAATTGGTTTAGAAGCATTGCCAACGTTATAAGAACCTATAGGGTCACACACAAAGGATAATTAGATGGAGATTAGGTTCATATGATGAACCAAGAGGATTAGATTCATGTGATGAATCAAATTGGATTAAGAGTAATCCTAATTGAACTAATTGAGTTGGACTCAAGTTGATTCATGTGTTCAATGAGTCAAATTTAGATTATGACTCATTGAATCAATTTAATTAAATAAATTAGATTCATTATATTAAGTTAGTTTGAATCAAATGGTTGGATTTGATCAACCATGGGAGTTATAATGTCAAGTTTGACTTGACTTGAAAGGAAGAGGAAAAGTCAAGTTTGACTTGACTATATGTCACCTCATTTGTGAGTTGGCATTAAGTGGCCAATAATAGTGTTACACATCATTAAATTTTGCACATGTGTATGCCATCTCATGGAAGTTACAAATCTCCTCTTTAATGGCCACATTAAATGAGAAAGGAGGTTACACTCCTTAATGTGGCCGGCCACTTATTGTGGTGTGAATGAGTTGTTTTTGAATTCAAGCCAATTCATTCCATCATCTTCCTCGTCTCTTCTTTCTCTCCCTCTCCTCCTCCTTGGCCGAACCATCTAAGGTGCTAGCACACCTTTGTTTGGTCTTCTCCACCTAGTTTGTTCATGTGGATACTTCTAGAGGATCGTACACTTGACGATCTCGAGATCTGGCGAACCGTTGGACGAGCGGGATTACAAAGGGCATCACATTGAGGGTAAATTCCTTTTCCTTGTAGATCTAGTTTAGAACTAGCATAAGAAACTCGTACTCGTAATGTTTTTTGAAAATTTTACTTCGCACGAATCCAGTGATATAGGAATCAAGGTTTACGTAACGCGAAAAAATAATTTTTGTGGCCTGAAATTCACAACACCTTTCGCCTTAAATCCAGTGTACACCCTTTCCTAGAGCAGTTTTATTAAGTTAAATTTTTTGTATCGAATTTTTTTCTATTAATTTACAATTGCCACTATTTAACTCCAATAGGTGTCTCAATTAGTTCCAACAAGTGCTACCAATTTAAATATAATTTTCATATAAATGTCATTATTTAGTTTAACTATTATCTCTTTATTGAACTAAGTGGGTCCTTTCATTTAATTTATAATTACCATACGCCGTTTAATTCAATACATTTCCTTAATTCATTAGCTCAATCAATTGGGTTATTTCATTTAGTTCATCAAAATGTTTCTACATCAAAGGTGGAACCGTCACCCTAACGGCCCCCTAAGCCTGGCCCCTCAGGATTTCAGAGGGAGTAAATCACGGTTAATGCTGGGCAAGAGAGGTGACTGGGGGTCGCAAGAATTTTTAAATGTTTCTAAAGACAGTGCACAAATGTAATGTGAAGGAAGATTCTCTCAAAAGAACTACTAACCAGCTAAGTGGTTTTCGCTGTTTTAACATTTTGGCTTCTTAGGCTCTATCGGTTCTGTCACAAAACGCACCAAATCAAATCTCACTACTATAAATACATATATCATAATTCATACAGATATTGATTAGTATACCAGGCGCTTTTACAATAAATGATTAATAAATCAGTTATTGATACAAATATTTTATCTTTATTCTTTGCATAATCCACAATTATGGCTTCTACTGCATATGTTTTATTTGCGACTAAATGAGTGCGTTTTATTTTCGACTTATTGTATGAACTGCTGTGCTTGGGGTTCACCAGGTCCAATCCCAATCAAGTGCCATTATGTGTTGACATGATGCTTGAGCCTTTTTTGTGGTGAAGGATTTATTGTAAACGATAAGGGCAAAGGCTATCTACGCCATTGGCTGTGTCATACGAGCAAAAAGTCCAGTCCTATTTATTCGGCAATTAATACATCAAATTTAATTTACTATTTCTAATGAAATGATTTTGAAAATCAGAAGAAAAATAATTCATAAATGCTTAGCAAGGGCCATTTATTACCTTTGCCAGTCACGCGCTATGCACGTGCTCGATGCGCTTCAGGGAAGGGCTCCTTCTGAACTGAAACGCCGTCGTTGTGTACCTCGAATTGTTACGATGTCCCGCGGGGACACTTTCAGAGGCCTCGTCGAATTTGAGATTTATTTATGATAGCCTGCTGGAACATGATAAGTTAATGCGGTGTCCTCGCGAGAACAGATGGTACAAACAGTGCGGAAGGCAACGCGAGGACAAAATAAAGATCGAGCGAAGGAGACTTACGATGTTTCTTTGCGTAGTTTGTTACCAGTGATGAAGACGACGGCTGAGACACCCGCGGCGGCCCCGGTCGCGGCCGCAGCTTTCTACGATTTCGCTTGGGGGCCGTCCCCCTCGATCGGAAGCAGCGGCGGAGGTGACTCGCCACCTAAGGCGCGGGTCACCCCGGACTTCAGCCCCCCGCTCATCGCCATGGTCGCCGTCGTCGGCACCGCTATCCTCATCGTGCTCTACGCTGGGGTGGTCTCCCGGCATCTGAGCCGGCTACACCGCCGCTGGCGGAGGTGGAGGCGGCGACGGCGGCTCCTCCAGTCGACGGCCTCTGTCTCCGACTTGGAATCGCCCCAGCCCTTCGGCGGCGTCGGCGCTGCCTCCTTCGACTCGTCCGAGATCTTTCTCTCAGCCTACGGCCTCGACGATGCGGCGATCAAGGCGCTGCCGGTGTCGCTCTTCTCGCGGACCAAAGCCAAGCACCTGGCCGCCACCAATCGGGAGTGCGCGGTGTGCTTGCTGGAGTTCGAAGATGATGATGCGCTCCGCACGCTGCCGCTGTGCGCCCACGCCTTCCACACGGATTGCATCGACGTGTGGCTCCGCTCCCACGCCACCTGCCCTCTCTGCCGCGCCGCCGTGCTCCTCCTCCGCGAGATCCCTCCGTTCGCCCCAATCCGCGCCGCCCGGATCCGCCCCAGCCTCGATGACATTTTCCTTGTCGATCCCCCGATTCTGACCGCGGTAAACCCTAACGACACCGCCGCAATGCCGCCGGAGCAACCCGATCGCGAGATCGCGGTCTCTTCAGAGGTGTCCCCTGCCCGCGCCGTCGGCCCGCGGGATTTCCTCCTCAAACGATCCTACTCCGACGGCTTCGACCGGGGTATGGAGGCGGATCGGATGGTTCTAGAACCATCAACAGCGTCTCCGTGGCGGCATCGCCACGGGCGAGTAGGGGGTTTCTGGAGCAAGCGTTGGCCGTCTCCTTTCTGCGGGTCCTCCGCGTCGCGGGTGTTCTCCTTCCGCTCCTCCCGTCTCGCCAAATCCCCGGCCTTCTTCAAGCGCCGCGGGTTCTTCCCGCTCTCATCGGAGCCCAGCGGGCGGCTGAGCTTCGGCGCGGGGCCGTCGGCGCGGAGGAGCAGGTCGATGACGAGCCCATCGTCGATATCGCTGTCCGTGCGAGCGGCGGCTCTGCCGTCGTCGTCGTTGTCGGCGGCGTTTTCCTCCAGTCGGATGCGGTGCGGGGACCCGGAGGCGCTGCTGTCGCCGGACCGGTTGAAATAGCCAACGTCGGCCGGCGGTGGCCGGAGGATGCAATGTGGCGGGAGAGAGAAGGTGGATGGTGATGAGGTGGAGCTCCTTAATGGCGGTCGCATGCCTCAATTTAATGAGCTGCCTGCTCGCTTTTAATGGCGGAGGGAGAGATCAAGCGAAGGGATGTGGAAGTGGGCGACGGGCTGTTGGTGCTCATAAATGCAGCTACTATTTGAATGGTGGCACGTGATAGACTCGTGACAAATGGCTGGCTTTTCCAGTCAACGGATAAGAGAAATTCTTCTTTTTTGACGGTGCCTTTCTTCTGTACACCCCTGTTTCCTGCACCCGCCTTCCTATTTGTCCCCAGCAATTAGACCCTTTTTACGACGGCATGGGGGCCGCACTCATAGGATTAGTCAATTATTTGGATACTCCTAGTGGGTTATGCTGTTGGTGACTTGGCGGGAGATTGTGACATATATCCGTGAATGTGGACTCAGTGGGAATGAAGACATCGCCGTTTAAAAGAAACATTAGACTATTTTGCCACCTTGCCATGAGGGACTACTGGACTAGGGTACATATGTTATTGCAACTTACAACATGGCCATGGTAAAAAGATTGCAGCCACTCCGGATTCCGGATTGGTACACTTACATGAGTAATTACTTCACTGGATTTTGTCAATTTTTTTTTTTTTTTAGGTAGATGGTTGCTAGGACAAATATCTCTATCAGAAGCATTGTTGGCATTCAAAATTATATGCGACTGACGATCAATTATAAGTGATATAAAAAATTAATTAATTAATTTTAAAATATAAACAAAATAAAAAATATATGAATACTAATTATTTAAAAACATTATATAATAATATTTAATATTTAATATATTCAAAAATATATGACACAGAAATATTAATATTATTAAAGTTGTGCTCGGTCTTTTTTTAAAATCAAATTTATTAATTATCATATTAAAAAATTTAAATCAAATTTATTAATTATTATATCTAAAAAAATCAAGATTATTGATAAAAATTTTGATAGAAATTAAATTTTGTCATAAATTCTCAACGGAATCTATAAAATTTAATTTCCGTCGAGCTTAGGGTTACCAACGGAATTTAATTTTTATTGATAATTATCGACGGAATTTAATTTTTATTGAGATGCTTAGGATTACTGAAGGAATATTTTTCTCTATCGGTAATATCAAATAAATTCTTGATGACAATCACATTCTGTCGATAATAACCAATAGAATTTGATTTCTGCCAACATAATTTCGAATTACCGACAGAATTATTATTTCGTCAGTAATATCAAATACAATTACTGACAATCTATATTTCACCAGTAATTCCATTTGGAATTATCGACGGAAACTATATTCTGTTGGTAATCTCCGATAGACTATCGGTGGAATCTTATTCTGTCGGTAAGTCCAATTAAAATTAAGGCACCGCCCCAATTTCCTTTTCCTCACACTCATGTGCGGCTTTGGTTCCTTCTTCTCAAATCTCCAACACTCGGATGATTCTCCAATAAGTCTCTCCCCCTCTCCTCTCCTCTTCCTCTTCCCAATGTTGACAGCGACTAGCGACTAGCATAAGACGCGGCTGGCGATTGTGTTAACCGCCAACATGTGGTTGGTGATTGTGTTGATTGCCAGTACCCGGTTGGCTTCTTTGTCGACCGCCAGCACCTGGCTGGTTTCTTTGTCGGCCGTCAACACACAGGTTGGGCGACCAACAATTGTTCGTGGTGGCTGGCAACATAGTCGACCGCCACCTATTGGTCGCGACTGCTTGCTTGGTTAGTAGTTGTTGGTCTTACCGTGAATTTATCCTAGCTTGTCATTGTTTGTGATTAATTATAACTATTTTTTTCATTTGTAGTATACTACATTTGTTGTTCTTCTCTAGTTGGACTATACATTTTTAAGTATAATTTATTAAACAGTATCTATATACTATTTTACATGGATGAATTTAGATATATAACATGATATAGTCATTTTATCATTTTAGTGTTGGTATAATTTACATGTAAGATAATTTTTAATTCTCAATTTAATAGTTTTAGTAACTCATGTACTTTGTAACAAAATGTATGAAATTATATTTTATTAGGTGACAATGTATATGAACAAAGTTTGAATATATAATTGATTAAATAATGGATTATTAGAGATGATTTTATTACTGAAATTGAACAGTTTGTGAACTTTGCTAATAATCATCTAGACTGTATGAATGGTGTCAAGTTACGGTGTCCGTGTAATCATTTCAAATGTAGAAATAGAGTCTTCCATAATGAGGATATCGTAAAAGTACATATATATGTAAAAAGTTTTGTGTCAAATTACTACAATTGGTACTGTCACGAAGAGTCTTATTTATATGAACCAATTAAACTTTCTAGTGGTTCATCATCTGGCACAACTATTATTGGGGAATCATCAACTAATGATATTACAATGCAAGCAATGGTTCATAATGCGATGAATACAATTGATTATTCCAATATAAATGAAATATCAGCACCTAAATATTAACAATTATATGAAATATTAAAGACTAGTGAAAGAGAATTGTGGGAAACATTCCTTCTGTTATTCTCAACTATCAGCTATGGCAATGTTATTGAATATGAAAGCAGAATATTATTTTTCAGAAAGATGTTATTATGACATATGTCAATTGATATCAGAGTTCCTCCCTGCTGATAACATATGACTGATAGCTTCTACAATACAAAGAAATTGGTTAGAGGTTTATGTTTGCCTATAGAAAAGATTGATTGTTGTATAAACAACTACATGATATTTTTGAATGAAGACAACGAACTGAGTGAATATAAAATTTGTACTCACCCTCGTTATAAGCATAATTTTCACATGCCAGGAAAGAAGAAACAAAAATACTTGGAAAGTGATGTATTACTTTCCATTAACCGCTAGACTTCAATGCTTATATGCATCACCATTACAGCTTGCCACATGATGTGACATCATAAACATGAGCATGAAGGAGATATTATATGTCATCCTTATGATTCCTCTCCATGGAAATATTTTGATATTGTATTCCCTTTCTTTGCAATATACGTAATATGAGATTGAGACTTTCCGAAGATAGATTTTAATTATTTGGTCAGTAAGGACAACAATATTCATCTTAGCTAGTTATATTAACACCATACAATCTATCATCATAGATGTGCATAAAAAATAAATTTATGTTTCTTACTGTACTTATTCCTGATCCAACTAAATCCAGAGAGAAGATAGATATTTTTGTAGGATCAATGCGCTAGAGGGGGTGAATAGTACTCATGACTTTTCATATTTTTCGAAGATGGATTTTAGTCATTTTGTCAGTCGAGACAACAATATTCATTTTGGCAGTTATATTAACATCATACAATCTACCACCATGAATGTGCATGAAAGATGAATTTATGTTTCTTAGTGTGCTTATTCCTAGTTCAACGAATCCCAAAGAGAAGATGGACATTTTTGTAGGATCAATGCGCTAGAAGGGGATTAATAGTACTCATGATTTTTCACAATTTTCGGAAAACAATCGAGAGTAAACAAGCAATGGAAATAGAAAGTAAAAGTAAACAAAGACTAACACAACCAAGTTTTATTTAATTCGCAGTCTATGACGACTCCTACTCTAAGGTCTGCAAGTGAGAGTGATTTCATTGGACAATCACTAATTAATTGAGAGATTACAAATACAATATCAATTTAAGTATAAGAATAAGTAATTTGAAATGTAAAACAATACCGACGACTTTAAAGTAGGTCTTGAGCATAGTCATTGTCGGAGCAGCGTTCGGGTATCGTAGAATCGTTTTCTGAGCAGCAAGCAAGAGAGAAACTTCTTGAAATTGATGTGTTCAAGCTGTTGGTCAAACCCTCCTTATATAGCCCTATCCGAGCGCCTGGATCCCCTCTCAGGCACCTAAAAGTGTGCTAACGTAGTGAGCTCTCATCGAAACTTCATCTTGTTGATGCATTTTGCACTGACGGTCTAACTCAGATTTTGATGAATCACAAGTAAGTTAAGTTAGGTATTGTTGTGATCTAACCATCTTACCAAGTGTGCAAGAGATAAATCAGATAGGTCAACGGGCCGACTAGATATCTCGTAAGAAGTTCAGCTAGGTCAATGGGTCGATCGGATAGCTGGTGCGAAGTTCAACTAGGTCGACGAGCCGACCAGATAACTGGTGCAAAGTTCAGTTAGGTCGATGGTCCAATCGGATAGCTGGTGCGAAGTTCAGCTAGGTCGACGGTCCAATCGAATAGCTGGTGCGAAGTTCAGCTAGGTCGACGGGCCAATCAGATACCTGGTGCAAAATCCAGATAGGTCGACGGGCTGACCGGATATTTGACAAGGAAGTCTAGTTGGGTCTGTGGACCAGACAACTAGCAAGTTGGTAAGTTAAGGTAAGACACTGGAGGAGAGTGAACTTATGAGGACACATTCTGGTTAATGGAAAGTAGGCGTCAGTCCAAGTTAGGTCCATTTCGGATCTCTAATCCGAGACATTTACTAGTTCCTGGTCCTAGGAGGACAGGAACTTATGAGGACTTTGAGTTTCACTAAAACTTTAGATCGGATCAACGCCTACTGTTCCCTCTACGAGGAACACGTCCTCACCTCCTCTTCTCAGGAGAAATTACCTTTTGATAAACTGATCCTCCATATCTTCTAGACTTTTGCTTAGCATCCGAGACCTTAGGATTCTGCTGGACGTCTGAACCCCGACCCGTCCAATCTTCCACCTTATGTCGTGACTTCCAGGACTTTCACCTAGTGTCCTCGACCATAGAATTTCACCCGACGTTCTCGAATTACTAAGTCTTTGCTCAATCCCATGGACCAGGACTTCTTTGCCTAGTCTTAATTAGGGCTTTCACCTTACCTAAGCTCACTTAGGGCTTTCCTACAAACTTAGTCAAACTTGTTAGATCAACAATTAACCTTAACTTTGAACCTTTGTCAATCATGAAAACCATATTCGATTATCTGGTGCTCTATGCACTAATAATTTCTTACAACATCTGATTACCGAGTTGACTGAATTATGAAATGTAGGGTTGATGATTTATGATGTTGCAAGTAAAACTAATTTTAGATTGCATGTTGTATTATTATGGATGATCACTGATTTTTCATCACATTCAATGTTGTCAGGATAAAGTACAATTGGTAAATTAGCATGCCCATACTGCATGACTGAGTATGATACATTTTCATTACTTGCAGTGGGAAGGTATCTTGATTTGATAATCACCAAAATTTTTACCAGTTGATCACCCTTTTAAGCGAAATAAAAAAAATCATAAAGAATATTGTAGTAAGAAAACTTCCTCCAATAGTTTATGCTTCAGGTGAAGAAATTATTGAGCAAATAGACAGTTATGAATTTTTACAAGTATCTCAACCTGGTTCCTATGAGATAAATGAAAACATTGTATGGATGTGTAAGTATGATTGGAAGAAAATGAGTATTTTTTGGAGTTACCCTAATGAAAGTATCTACTCATTTGACGTAATTTAGATGTTGTCATGCATGTTGAGAAAAATTTCTTCAATAATATCTTCAACACTATGATGAACATGCCTAGAAGAACTAAAAACACTGCAAAATTAAGTGAGAAATTAAAAGAATTAGTCAATATATCAAAGTTGTATTAGAATGAAACAACTAATAATTTCCAAAGATTTGTTATACATTAGATAAAGATGGTAAATAAGTTTTATGTAGTTGATTAAAAGAAATAAAATTCACAGATGGGTATGCCCTAAATATGGCTCAATGCGTAAATATGAACAGGTTAAAGATGTTTAGAATAAAAAGTCATGACTGTCATATATTTGTTAGTATTAGTCCTAGTACCAATTATGAGATGATTGTAAAGGATTCCATTTGTGTCATATTTCATTATTAATAAAAGGTAAAGGTAGTTATTATATTTATTTTAATTCAGTGTCGAATGAATAAATATAATAATATCCTAGAGTAGGAGGTTTTAATCTACAATATATCAATTGGTTGAATTGATAGTGAGATATTGTAGATATACATAGAACACTACTCTTAACTATTCCTAGTCAATCATTAATATGCAAGGATAATATTAATGCATGGAGACTGGCATGTAGGTTAATGGATGACTTAGTCTCACAAGTTATGAATATGAGATATCAGGTAGACACATGAGTATATATTAGATGAATGACCTACCATGAGAATGTTTCATGGATTATTATATGAGTATCACAAACATTCTCATGTCACTATTGGTATGAATAGTCCTTAGACCTGAAGTCACTACGGTTCCCTACATAAGGCGTTGTATACTTTGGTATCGGCAAATGTCATTTGTAATAGGGTGGACTATAAAGTTGATCACTGGGTATGCAATAACTTATGTAGAGAAATGTGAGTGATGTAGATGAAATCTATCCTTTTCATATGACGAAAGCGATATCTATGAGCCTCTTGATTAGTAGGGCACAAGAATACATAGTCATGCTCAAATAAGTCAATATGTGATATTGAGCTTATTTGTTTTAGTATGTCTACTTAGAGATCAAAAAACACAAAGATTGATAAGAGGATGACACGATCTATGCATCATTGATCAATCTAGATATCAAGGATAGAAGGATCAAATCATACAAGATAATAGCCACGGAAAGGTTAAATCAGATCTCGACATTCTCGTTACTTGGGTAGCAATGATGTCTTGCTAGATATCACTCATTGCTTATGTATCTAAATATTGATTTGCATACATTGTCAACGTTACGAGAATCTATTGGGTCACACACAAAGAATAAATAGATTTGGAGATGAGTTCATATGATGAATAATTGGATTAAGTCTAATCCGAATTAGACTTATTGAGTTAGACTCAATTGGATCTAATTATTTGATTAAGTCTAATTCAAACTAGACTCAGGGAGTCAATTCAAATTAATGAAATGATATTTCATTGAATTTGAAATTACATGAGAATCAATGAGTTAGACTCATTGGGTGAACTTGAGTTCACCAAGGAAGATGAATGGTCAATTTTGAACCATTGGATTAAATGGTCAATTTTGAGTCATTGGATTGGAAGATCAAAAGGCAAAATACTTTGGTATTCATGAGATGGCCATAAATATGATTTATGGATAAATTTGTATTAGATTAAAAACCTTTTGTCTTCTTCTTTTTCCTTCTTCCTTCTTCCTTCTTCCTTCTCTTGGCCGAAACTCACTTTCTTGGTTGCTAACACAACCTTATGTAGTTTTCTTCTCCACTTCATGAGTTTGTGAGACAAATGAAGGTTTGTTCGTGTGGATAACATAGAGGCGCAAATGTGTGATCGTGCTGAGATCCAAGTTGTCTGGAGTTCGTGTGCATGCATAAAAGGTATACCTATCATAAAACTCAGTATATGTATTTGTATTTTCCTTCGCATGGATCTTCTAGAAAAGAATTAGAAGTTTTCCGCTACTCTTTTGTATATTTAGCACCCTAGTTCCTTACAGTATTCATGCAAAGACTTATTCTAGTAGTTTTTCATGACTTACTTCCTCAAAATGTTTGGCAAGCACTCACAGAATTAAGTCTATTTTTAGAGATTTGACAGTAAGGTGTATTATGATGGATCATATGCTTTGGCTAGAAAATAGATATTTTTCTCATACTATGTAAGCTGGAGCACATATTACTGTTTTTTTTATTCAATGGAATATCTATCAGTACATTTACCATATAAGATACAAATAGTTGATCCTATGCAGTACAAATGGATATATCTATTTGAACAATTTTGAGAAAATTAAAGAATAATATTTGTAACAAAGTAAGAGTTAAGAGGTCAATATGTAATGTTTATCTGGTTGATTCTGCTCCTATTATTTTACTGATAATGTGAAAACTAGACATCGCAAGTATCCTAAAAATTTTGATGATGCTCCTCAATCGATAGACCCATAGATGCTTTCTATTTTCAAGTTTTCTGGTAAGCCAATGAGTGCATTTATTTCTTGATGGTTAAATCAAGAAGAATATTATGCTGCAAGAACATATATACTCTTAAACTGTGATGCGGTCAAACTATACATAAAATATGTTAACTTCTCTAATCAAATATTTATCCCCCATTTAATTTATTTACTTGATATCTCAATTGTCTTAAAATTACATTTTTTTCCCCCCAGCTTGTATGAATAACAGCTATATCTACAAAATTCATTAATAGGTGCAAGTGAGGCAACTGCAAAGTTAGAGGTCGAATTTGCATTATGGTTTCAAATATATATAACTTAAAGACATTGTAATTTTTTTTAATTCATGTGTATTAAGAAGTGTCATAATTTATATCATAACTTTTTATAAGTGAAAGATCGTAGAATATCAAATGTGCAAGATGATAGGATAATGAATATTACATCAACACCCCTTTATAAAATAAATATGTACTCTGATTACTATATTAATAGCTTCAAATTCCATGTGACACAACGAGATTCATGGAGGTTAACCTATAATTCTGGTATTTGCATCAAAGGATTTATAGACAATAGTAACACTGAGTTTGATTACTATGGTAGACTTGACGAAATCATAGAGATTGAATATCATGCATTACCTATAAAAAGGTGTGTGTTGTTTAAATATTTATGGTATGATCCAACCCTAAGAATATGTACCAAAATATATCCAAATTATAATTTAGTTGAGGTTAATGCAAACAAAAGGTTCAATAAGTTTGAACCTTTCGTTTTCGGGGTACAAGCGAGTCAAGCTTTCTATCTTAAATACCCTATGAAGAGAAGAATATATAGTGAATTATTGTATGTTTGTTTAATCAAGTCTTGCTCAACCATAGAGATGTCGAACATAATCACTGTTCAAAATCATGATGCATTTCAGAATGACGAACTGGAGAGACATTCAGTTGATTCACAATTCCAATCCATATCTCAATTACTTGTAGATGTTAATGTCACTTATGAGTAGATAAATGATGAAGAGATATCCAGCAATGAGGATTTTGTTGAACTAACAGAGTCTAACGATGAGGATTTAGAAACGGTTAATGTTGATTAGTTAGATGTTAATGATGATTAAATATTAGCATTATAGTTCATCAAGTAAGTTATGCTTCTATATTATTTTATATTTATATTATTTAGTAAACTTTATCATGATGTGCTATAATATTATTTTGCAGACATTATTATGGCAGAGCAGTAGGCAGTAGTACTCAGTGGATACAAAGTGCTACGAGTTGTTAAGGACTCATAAGGATTTTTTATTATTAATAATTTAAATTCAAATATGACTTTATTTATAATATATTTATCATACCTTGATTTTTTTTCTTGTAGATTCTCTCCAAATGGCCACCAAGTTGCCACGTATATCATTGAAAAATTTAAAGAACGAATCTGCACTTCTGGTACTACATGGAGGCATGTAGACCAAGAGACGAATTTTATTATAATAAATTTGTAGTAAGTAGTTTAATATATTTTGTATTCTATAATATATTTATCCTTTTAATATACTAAATTTTTTATTCAACTTATAATTGCAGAAAATATATATATATAAGAGGAAAGTTACGAGTAATTATTTAAAGATACTTAGAATAGTTATTGTTCTAAACTTTACAAAGACCTTATTTATTATATAAGAAATAAGGGCACCAGACCAGCGTATGTGTCAGTCAAGATATGGAGTGCAAGGATGGTCACTTGGGTTACAGAAATGTATCAAGCAAATACTGAAAAGGCTAGAATAAATAAAATATAAAGGCAGGCGGCCCGAGCACCGGAACGACTCAGCATATGTCGGGATCTAGATCTATTATTGAACATGTCATGGATATGATGAGTTTAATTTAAAGTTATATAATTAAATTTTATATTTATTACCAAACTTGTATAATTTTATCCCAAATTATTTGTGTATGTAAGAATGTGAACTAGCCCACCAAGCCATTTGTATGAAGGTCTTTCTCAAGACCCACAAGAAGAAGGATGACACTTTTATCGATCCTTTATCCCAGGCCATACACATAAAATTATTATTTTTATTATATCATTTCTATCTTGATTAACTTTAATAATTATAATCAAATTGGATATTAATCATATTATATTTTTTTCACACTGAATTAAATGACAAATAGAGTGGCTAAGACATCTTAGCCACCAGCTGAGGGGGAATCACAACCTCTATCTATCGATGCATAAATGAGATATATTATGATGTTGCCGGTGGACGGACAAAAAAACTCCACCCTCTATAGCCTTAGTTCCCATACCAAAATTGCATTTGATCATTTGAGGACTCCTAGGGGTCGTGCTAGTTTATCTTCATCTTCTACTGAGGTACAATTTTTAAGATGGGAAAATCAAGAACCACGCACTCGAATTGCCACAATGGATCAGAAGATGGATCAGTCAATGGTGGCTGAGAAGCAAAGGAGGGCTGCTGATGATTGGAGGAGAGTCGAGGATAGAATCAAGAGAATAGAATTTCTTTAAAATTCAAGTGGTGCAAATCTTGTTCATCAAAATAAGTGGTACAAATCTTATTCATCAAAATCAAGAATAGAATTTCTTAGCAACTCAATAGATGTGATCAACATTAAGAAGCTTAAAGGTTTCTTTAGGTTCCAAAGCATAACTAAGCTTAAAAAGTTCAACTACCTCATCCTTGAATCTATTAAGCTCTTCAACTTGAAAATCTATTACGGCAGTAAATACATCAAATCGATAGTGATGTTCAACTGTGATTGAGTTAGTTTGTTGACAAAAATGACCTATAGCAAATTTATAATGAGCTTCCATGTGAGATATCTCAATGTCATACTTGGCACAAACTTCTTTCACATAGCTAAGTAGAATAACAAACTTTCTTTCCCTCAAAGTATGAAACAAAGTTTTAGTAGTTGAAATATAGTCAATTGCATTTAAAATATCTAAATATTTCTCTTACAATACTCGACAAAATAGATCGGTTATCCCCATTATCTTTTGCATCAAGTATAATATGAATATGAAATCAAAAGATTTCATCGCAATCAACAAACCACTAGCTTCACCATGGATGAAGTTAGAGGACCCATCATCCGTCATGTTTTCTAACATGGTAATCACATTGCTATACATATCAATCATGTTACAAATTGAATCAAAATTAAAACTCATTGAGTTTTTCCAGACAATAGTAAATTTCCAATTTGATTACATCCTCTACTAGTATCACGTTTACTAGTAACTACTATATGTGCAACTTTAATTCTTTGAGTCGAATGTAACTCAACATGACATTTAGGAGATGCATTAAAGAGATTACAAATTGAATTCAATTGAAAAGAATAACCAAATGGATCCCTCTTTTTCAATAGAACAATCAATGTTAGTTGAAGTCGATGAACAAAACAATATATATAATATGCACATGAACAATCTTTCAAGAAATTGCTTGTAATCCATTCCAAAAGCCACATATATTGCTAGCATCATATCCTTGTCCCCACATGTTGTGGATATGCAAGTCATAATGATCAAGAACATTAGATATTTCTTTCTTAAGCGTTGCGACAGTTGTATCAGTCATATGTATAATGATAAAGAATTGCTCTCGTAAAAAAGTCATTAATATCTACAAATCTTAATACAATAGTCATCTCTCCTTGTTAATGTATCTCTTACTTTATCAACTAAAATATAGAATTTTGCATCCCTGATTTCTTTATGAATCTTGGTTCTCACTTAGTGGGCAATAATATTCAAGATTTCTTTCTAAATAAATGGTGAAGTATATTTTGCCTTTTTTTTTGGGAGTTTCCTCTAATATGATGTCCCTAATACTCCGATCCATTTTCCCCATAAATTTTATCATCTCAATAAAATTTTCACGATTATTAGAAAATAGAGATTCATCATACCCTCTAAATGTGCATGCTCATAAAGTCAGTGGCGGATCGAGAAATTCAAGTATGGAGGAGCGATTATTATGTAGAACAAGAGATAGTATCATCTATCTCCATCGATGGAATCCCATAATACTAGGGGTTCCACAGCCGGTAAGGGGGGGCGAACGTCGATGCTGCCCCCCTCCCCCCTGGTCGGATCTGTCCCTGCATAAAGTGAGTTATTAAATGCTTTCAATAATTGTTGTAAGTCACAATTTGTTCTTCTGCTTTTCTTCTGAAGATTGTGCATTTATCATTTTATCAATATGGCGCGGTACATTCATTAAATTATCAAGATATTCTACAATATTATTATGTAGTGAAGTATTACATCCTATATGCATAAAAAAAATGTGTATCTATCCCCATTATTAACTCACTTCCAATATTTGAATTCATATGTTGTAAATGAATGATCGTGAGGATGCTCATGTTAAAATAAGAAGCATGGAAAGCAAAATGCAGTATCTTTCAAAAGAGAGTACTTTAACTAAGTAAATTTTGTAAACTAATAACTTTGAAATCGTCAATTTTGACTTCCTAATTTGGTCAATGAATACTCATTCTTAATAGGTTGATATGGTTTCATCTTAATATAAGCTCATCTAATTTCATCTCTTTGATTAACAGGATATTTCCATATCAGAGTACATAATGTCAGATCAAGTGCAAGAGAACTTACATCAACATCAATTATAGAAGATTTATTAAGTTGTTGATCACTGTAATTTAATATATCAATATTAGATGGAGAATGCCCTTGATTTATCAATATATGCTCTTTTACTTTAAAAAATAAGTTGATAATTTTTCTTTTCTTCATTTTTAAATTTTCTATATTTAAGTGAATAAATGTAAAAATTATCATCATCTAATGATGAAAAAATATCCCTTAGTAAAGGAACATGACTAAGAGGATCGAAATCAGAATCTTTCGTACATATGACTCTGTGATTGTGAGTAGGAATAAGGAAGGCGGTGACACAGACTACTCTTATGCTGTGCGATAGATAGAGCACGTTGTGTGGGGAGGTGAGGTACTGTGTAAAAATTTAAGTTTAATTAAATTTTTTTTGATAAGAATCGTGCAATAGGAAAAATAAGAGAAAATTATGATGGGGCTAAAAAAAATTATTTTATTTTTTTTTAAGATGAGTGGAGAGGAAGCCCACCGCACTAGAGTGGCTTTACCCCATCCCTCTGATTTATTCTCTTTTTTTAAAGAGTGTGGAGTTGTCCTAGAAAAGTTTTAAAATGACGATTTACCTTTTTGCTCCAGTGGTAAAAAGGATTGGAGAACATTTTTGTCACTTATCTGAAATTCGAGGCTGACGATATTTTTAATGTCTACAAACGTGATTGAACTCAATACAATGGCAATTCTTCCCTCACTGATTATAGCAACACTTTCGTAAGTTCAATTTACTGCAATCAAGAAAGACTAGCAACCTTCTCGCAAAGTATCGTCCAAACTCTTATGTTGCGATTTGGATTGTTGCCCTAGCTACTGTATTCCCTTGCATTGCTGACCTCAAATTCAGTGGGTGTCGAATGACATCAAAATTGCAGACTTCATTTGTTTTGCCTAGTAAACTTAAGAGTGTTAAAGAGCCATCAGTCAAGTTAAGAGGAATCATGCTGAAATTGCAATGCTACCGGTAAAATTGATCGATCGACTGATAAGGAACAACAGCTCAGACGGCGAGGGCGGTTTAGTTGGCTAAACCGGTTTAATTACGGGTTTTTATTTGGAGGCCCAAATCGAGGCCCAAAATTTGAAGCCTTAATTGCGGCTGCCATGGCGCGCGGAGAAGCGGAGGGCTTTCCGGTGCCGCTCCGCCTCCTCGAGACCCTCGACGACCGATCACGAAGGAAGTCTCACACGCAAGCAGATTGATTTAGTCTTCCATGGAGAGATCAAAGAACCAGGTGACTGAGGACGCTTCTGGCGAGCAGCGTGTGAGTATAGTAGTGGCAATCGAGTCTGTGTTCCTTTTTGGATTTCTTCTCCGTGTTTAATTTGACCGCCGTACGTTGTGTTGATTGCTGTTACTTTGGGTTTGCCTCTGGCTGGAGTATGCTTCCAGATGTTACGGTCTCTTATATGTGACCACTGAATGCAATCTGAGATTACGAAAAAGATTCATAAATGGGAGTAAACCAGTGAAATTTAGATAGTTTAAGGGTTAGAGAACTACTAATTCGAGTTGCAATTGCTAAGTCTTCTGATTCTTGATGCTATATTGCTTGTCTAGAAAGATTGCTAGTAAAAAACATTAGAGAGTGGGCAAAAACTAGTAATAGATGGCCTCGATTTTAATAACATGCTCTATCCTGTTTTGGGTGCTCCTGTGTTATGTTAAGATTCCTAGGATAACATTCTGATGAGTGTATCGAGATGATTCTATAAATGTACTTATGTAACACCTATATTGAATGCAATAGTAGGTGTGTTCCTATGATATTTTAAAATGCTATTTAGAGCTCTTAATTTACAGTGTATTTTTTTTCTCCAGAATCAAGATAAGCAATCAATGATGCAGTATATTGAGATGGAATCTCTCATCGTTTGTATCATGGGAGTGTAGTTAATTTGCCAAAATTATTTGGCTGATAAACTTAAAAAGTTTTTTTTTTGTTGCACAATTTGTCCTGATGATAATGTGAGTCAAGGTTGTATGGTCAAAATCTTGTTTAGTGGGTTCCATACTATACTTGGAAGCAATAAAACAATTAATGCCTTGCTGAATCAAGTGACCTCCACTTTGACCTGATCGTAATATCTTTGAGAAACTTAAAAATGAACATACTCAGGTAAGAAATTGCAAAGGTTAACATATAGATGCCAACAATTTACTTGTTTAATTAAACAAGACAGAAACTTAAGCAGGCCAAATGATCTGTGATCATGCTTATATTATATCTGTTTAACCTATTTATATCACTTTTAAAATAAGTTAATCATGCTTATTTTTTATCTAATAAAAATAGTTTTATTTTAAGAATCATCCTAGTCCATGTTGTTTAATATACAATGGTAGTGTATCTTCTGAACTTTCAAGAAATTTGATTATATCTTCTTTATAAACAGGAAGAGCATGAGGTGTGCTGCCATAATAAGTTTGTTATATTGGTGATATGATACATTACAATTAAATATCCTCGTTTTGTCTGTACCATGTATGTTTTTTGTCATGCTCAAAAATGGTTGTGTATATATGTGGAGGTCAAAGTCCGTGAGGGTCAACAAGAGCGGACCGCGGATCAAGCTATCTAAGAAAAACTCTCAACCGGGTCCCCCAAATCACTGGGCTCGTCTCTCTTAAGATTCCTGACCGGATTTCCCGAGTGGCTCTATTTCCTTAAGACTCCCGACCAGATTTCCTGAGTCACTAGGTTCTGCTCCCTTAAGACTCTCTATCGGATCCTTCGAGTCACGAGACTCTGCTCGCTTAAGACTCTCTATCAGATCTTTCAAGTCACGAGGCTCTGCTCCCTTAAGACTCCCCACCGGATTTCCTGAGTTACTAAGTTCTGCTCCCTTAAAACTCTCGATCGGATCCTCTGAGTTACTGGGCTCTCCTCCCTTAAGACTCCCGATCAAATTTCTCGAGTCATTGGTTCTGCTCCCTTAAGTATCTCGATCGAATCCTCCTAGTCATTGAGCTTTTCTCTCTTAAGACCCCCAACTCACAAATAAAGGCTCCCAACTTGGTGGGCCTAACACTCCTTAGCTTCTTATGAGATGAATAGGCTATACTCTTAAGCCTGCTCGCCCATTACTCAAAACTGGGCTCCCACTTTATTGATCCACTATTCTTTTAGTTGGGTTGAGCCCAATGGGCCTCACAGATTATAGCCCAATTCCACAATTAATGTTGTGTGTGGTGCTGTCAGAAGCGTGTGAGACAATATATTTGATACAGATACGAAATACTAGTAATATATGGGCAATGAGTAGGGATGAGCAGTCAATCCGTCAACCCGATCAATCCGCTTATATCGATCCAAACCGAACCGAAAAAAAATGATCCGCCGAATATAGGGTCGGATGTAGGGTCCTAATATTACATTATCTGATCTAGTAGGGCCGGATAGTATTTTATCCCAATAACCGAACCAACCCGATCCGATCACCCCTACTTGTAGCAACTAATGTTGATTAGCTGTTACACGTTGTAGTAACTACTGCCGATAAGCTGCTACACGTTGTAATAATTATTTTCGATTAGTTACTATAACGTGTAATGAGTAATGTCTATTATCATTTTAAAAAATTTTATTTTTTTGTTATATTTATATTTATATTTTATATTTCATTGGATATAGGGTTGGATATCCAAATAACTAATAACACGTCGGATGTCTGAAACATAAGAACCGCCGGATATAGGGCCGGATGTAGGTCTCGATTTTGTCTTATCTGATCTAATAGGGCCGGATAATTTTTTACCCCAATAACCGAACCAACCCGATCCGTGATCACCCCTAGCAATGAGAGTGCTCAATAATGTAAAAATACACCGATAAGATATGTTCCTTACTCTGATATGACATTTAATCATGATATTTATTTAATGCGGGGATTACAAAGTATTATAAAAGGGTCCCGTCCTTGCAGGTGCAGGTACACTTCCTCACCGTGAAAAACTTACTCACTTTTACTGTTCTTTTTACACATTTTCTCCATCTCACTAACTTGAGCATCGGAGTGGCTGCGTTAAGGACCCCTGGCATCGTTGACGATCCTTCTTCCTCTCCCTTTGGTGCTTTCTGCTGGTCTCATCCAATCAAAGCCTTCTTCTTCTGGTCCATTTCCTAGCCAACTCGCTGGTGGTCCAGCTTCATCGATTTCAGAATGGATCGATGACAAAATACTATCATGACCTACAAACTTATTGCCGTACTACCAATATGAATTTTATGATAAAAAAATCTGCCCGAGAAACATTTTGTACTTTGATTGAAGACAACCTCCCTTACTCAACCTCAGAAAATAGATCGTCAAACAATAAGGAGTATCGTCACTACAATATCAGTCAAAATGTAATCAAATCCAAAATACTGGATGGAGGTACTATTGTCTTAGTTACATTTTGTAGTCCACTCCATTTATGTCAGCATACTTTAATCAATAAATATTCAGCTGGTTCATCACATGCTATCAATTTTATTCTCAAAATCTCAGTTGTGATCGGACTATGTTCCTCAAGGAGTTTAAGCACATGTACAGTGTCCATATTCACTCAATTCTTTATCTCTGTATATTAGGCTTTCTTGGAGCATATACACAGCTTATTTATTAGATGATAACAGACTAATTCTTGTTAAGCTATTATCGGTCATTAAATTCTCCCTTGAGGCTGGTGAAATTGTTATGCTTTAGTTGATGGGTAGAATCTTCTCATTCAATGTCGTAGATGAATTTTAGTGGTGAAGTTTTATTTATTTATTTATTTTTTTGTTGTGGATTACAATTCTCTGTAAGCATCTGTTGTTCATATAGTCTTCCATTGCCAATAGGTAAGGTATCTGCTAGGCCATTACTTTGCTATTGCTCGAACCTAATCAATTGTGTACCTAAACCTGACTTGACCCTGACTCTAGTTATGTTTCCTTCTACTCTAAACACTAAGTGAATATGATAAGAGCTGAACTCGAGCAGAGTCACATCCAATTTAACAGTGCAGTATGCTAGTATCTAAAAATTTAATCAAACTCAGACTGGGTTAAACGTGTTGAGCAGTTGCAGATGTTATTAAAATACTTCTGACTTATCATTGCAGTCCCTACATAATTAATCCAAGAAAGTCTTGAATTTTGGCTGGTTATTTATTAAGATGTTAACATGGTATGCAAAATCTCATGAACTGACACAATTGTTTCATCACTTTTTGTTTGATAAAGATTCCCTATATGGCTTGATCATCAAACTTCTTAAGCATCCTTTCTCTCACCAAAAAAATTGCATAAAAATAAACTTCTTTTCAACAAATGCAGGAAGTTATTTGTGGTTGTTTGAACGGAAGTTCATACATTATAATAAGATTTCATACCGGAGCAGATATTGTGCATCTCTCTATTTTATCCGATTGTTCGAGTTCAATTCTGGTTGTTATCATCTGCACCGCTGAGTTCAAATCTCTGGCATTCATATGCATTTTCCAATGCAATTCTGGGCACATGATGAGGTTTATTAAAGGAGCATCGCTTGAGATCTTTTAACACAACTCAGATTGGCTGGGAATTTGGGACTTTCTTCTCTTAAACATTTTAGTGTTTTCCTTTGATTGCACAGGCTGGCAATATCTCATTATTTACGAGGACATAGGCGAAGAGTTCGTGTATAAGAGCCCAAAAAATGTATATAATTTTGACACAGGTATGGTTCATCAAATCTCTAAGATGTTTAAACTTAAAGGTAAATTCTCAGCATCCCAAAATTAGGTGTTAATTCCCATCTTCCAATCCCACCTTTCACTAGAATCTTTTGTCAGTTAATTCAGAATCTCTCTCCAGATAATGGGTACTGATTCACGATGCGCACTTGCATTGTGATTTAAACGGCATATTTTCCTGTTCGATTCTTTCCTCAGATTTTAGCTTTAGATTCTGTCTCTTTTCCATTGTTATTATCTTTATCATGACATGACAGATCATGAAATGTGTCTTTCAGACTTGACCTTCACTGTAGCTAATAGCATCACAACTAATATTCTTCCCTTCTCATTCATAACAAGATCGACCAGATCTCAGCCGGGATGGGTAGATAGAATCTGGACAAATTAAAGTTGCAATTTGATTGTCTTATCTTTTAGCTTGGTAATGCAATGATTTTGACGAGTGGAAACATGCAGATTCCAGTGCACGTGAAGTGGGTCCTTGATGGAATTCAAGACCTTTGATTGAGGTGTCACTATATCCGTCATCATGACCATCTTTTTGTGTAAGCTTTTGTCTAATTAGGATGGTGAAGCTTATGAAGAATGATTAATCAGGTTAGGTTGAGTAAGGTCGAGTCTAAAGTGATTGGTTCGGTCCCATGAAAATTTTATATCGGTCATCAAGATAAATCGAAAGACGCTTGTAGCAGGCAGTCCAAGAGCCGATGATGAAGCTTATGAGCCATCACTTACAGTTGTTTGGTTTACCACGTGGAATAGGCAACTTAGGAGTGAAATATAGAAGGGATAGAATAGAAATAGTTTACTTTTTGCAATGGAAGAGAAATGGAATGCCTTTTTATTATGGTTTGCAGACATGTTGCAAAGAACAAAATTTTCCTTATGATAAAAATATCTCTAAAAAAAAATGACTGTGTAGGTAGTATAATCCTATCACACATCTTGCCCATCAACTCTTAGTCTTCTCTCTGGTCTAAATTGGCCTATCCAATGCGATAGACCCTCTAGCTAGATTAACCCATTCATTTGTTGATCGACCAACCCAATTGGCATTATCAACCTATTTGAGTTGATTGACTTGACCCACGTATTTTACCTACTTGATTGAACTTTGTTAATTTGATTCTATCAATTGACCAACTTGACCTTTTTGTTTGACTCACCAGCTCAATTGATCTTATTAACTTGTTGGCTTGATTGGTCCATCTGACCTTAACCCACTTGATCCATTCCAACCTCGTCTTGCTCTGATTCACCCAAGCTATCCATTTGACCCACCTAGCTCCACAAACTTGATCAACTCAGTCAGCTTATCTAATTCTTCTAGCACAATTGACTCACTTTGCTCATATGACCCGTCAATCGTATTACACATTTGACTCTATTAAAACTATTCAACCCTATTGCCCATACAGCCTACCCAATCTAACCAAATCGACCTAGTTTGACCTATTGCCTGACCCACACAGTCGATGGCTGCCTTTGCTCCATGTTCATATAATACTCATTTCTTGAAGATCAAATATAGTAAAAATATATATTATTTGAAGAATGCAATAGATAAGGAATAATTATTTGTGAAATAGTAAGGAATAACTACTTTTTATGAATGGGATATCATAATTATGTGAGAATAGTATTTTAAGATCTTTTTTGCAACTTTATGAGAATTTCTAGGGAATAATATAGTTATTCCCATGAAATACACACGTCCAATTAATCTGAGTGGAAATTAATGAACCAAATCTTAGTTGAGATATGAAAGCTGTATATTTTTATTGTATACATGACTATGGACAGTAGATAAGAGCTGCGGAAGTAGCTGTGGCACACCATGAGACCTAAACTCGCATTCAGACCTCATGCAACTAGTACATGTGCTTTCAATGCCACAGGAAATTAAAGAAATGGATAAGGGACAGCTCGTTTCTGCATAGGAGCAGCTTAAGTGGACATCCCTTTCTTGTTTAACTAGCTGCCACCTACCACGTTTCCTTTGGTTTTTGCATTTCTCTTTTTTTAAAAAAAAACTTAGGTGACATAGAAATGATGATGTAGGGTAGGGATCAAACACATTGACAATGTCAATGATCAGGTTGAGGTGGAGGGTGAGAGGATTGTGTAAACCACATTGAAAAATAAGTCACAAAGAGTAAGTGCACTGTGGATAAGGTCGAGGCTACGGTATCTCACACCATTGATTTTGCTTTGCTTTTCTTCAAAAGCCAAACAATGTTTCAGAGAAGTCAAAAGTGAAAGGTATTCAGTAACTCCACTGTCACTGCTCAGCTTTTGTTGTGACAGGATTGTAGTGCTAGGGTCCAGGTTTGGTCTCACAAATGTTTCGGGAACTAGATTGGATTAGCTGGTTGGATTGGTTAAGCAGGAACAAAAAGGCCAGTCTTTACTGGTTTGATCCTACTAAAATGCACTCGATGTGGGTTTGTTTTCTGATACCCCCTTAAACCCTGTAGTATTGTAGTAGATGCTTTAAAAGTGCTATAGTGTACTGGAGTAAGATGGAAAACAAAACATAAACGGTGGCAATATTTAATTTTTATTCTAATTTAGAGTGAAATAAAAGTGTGGAATCTATATTTTCAGTTTTCATCACAACTCAGTTTGGAATTCAATTTTATTTCATGTGGAAACTGTGAAGTTTAAGATACTAAAAATTTCTTACTTATTGCAAGAACTTAAAAAAATATATATGAAGTAAAGAAAATAATAATAAATATATTTCCAGAAATGGTATTATCCAAGCATAGCTGTCTAGGTGTTCTTCTTTATATGTGCATAGATATACTTTTATATTATGTACATAAAACGTAATATTATAGATGGCAGGTACATTTAACAAATGCATGAGTGTCCACAAAATGTGATGACTGCTTTTTTTCGTATGCATTAATAGATTCCTCTGGTCCTTTTCAGTGCCTTCCTCAAGGGACCACTTTATCTCCGTGCCAAAACAGTGATATAATAACTAATTAGTCTCTTTCAGCATTCTCAGGTAACTTTTATGAGTCAAAGAAAACACTTGCTGTTTTCAATTTCAAGTTTCTGCATGAATTTATTGCTGAATACTGTCACAGAGGTAGCGGGTGAACAGATCACAGGTATACTTACAGCACTAATGGCTACAGACAATGAATCTTTTGAAGTGATTGATCATTGCAGGTAAGACCACAATCTCAGTGACCACATTTGCTCAATTTTCATTTCTGTTCTTCATTTAATATATTTTTTATTGACAGCAGAAGGCTAAGATGCTTCATAAAGCAAGCTGTCCAATAATGGCTGCCCTTTGATGGATCCAAGATGAAGCTACTCAGAAATCTGAAAGCCTCAGTTTCACAGGTAGACAAGTAGGTTATTATTACTCAACAGCATATTTTGATCTTTCTCTGGTTCAGTTTCATGCTCTCATATCATTATCTCTCCGATAATAATATACTGCAATGCCTGTGCTCTGCTCCCTCAAAAGAATAATTACTGAACAGCATATGTTATAAGCATGCCATCTTTATTGAATGACAGCGTCATATATACTCTTCCCTTGAAGGAAAGTGAGAATTAGTCAATATTCTGTGAGAAATAGAAATCTTGGATTCTTTGTTCAGTGAAGGACAAGTGTTGATTATAGTGCAGCAATTGATTGTATGGTCCCCTAGAACCCATGCCTACTAAAATTCTTGGGGGAAAATATTCAAGAGGACATCCTTTACTTTTAAAATCATCAAGATGAGCACCTCTGTATTAATTATTATTAAAGAAATACCTCATCACCTTGAACATGCTCATTATACCACCTTGCCACTATCCTAAATTTTAATGATAATTTGAAATTAAAACTTTCTGATTTTTCATGTGACTCTATTACCTACTAAAAGAGAATATTCTCACCTAGACCTACTATAATAGACATAAAAAAAAGAAGTTATAATGGACATATTCATATGAAGGGAGTCTCTTTGATAATAATCACAATCGGGTACCCTTTGAATAATTTTTAAAAAGAAGAATGCTATTTTGATTTTTGGCTAAAATTCTTGAGCTTTAATAAGCTTTTGATGTAGGTAGTTGCAAGCTGTTCCCACTTCTAAGCCTGATTGATGACAAAGTTGAACAGTAGTAATCAATTGTACCACCTAAATTTAAGGGATTGTTTCATTTGTACTGGTGTTAGAATTTAAGATTGTCATATCCCATCTTTATTTCATTTAAGAAATAATATCAATAATCATAAACCTGCAAGTTAGTGGTAGACTTTTCTCTTGGAGACAATTATGATAGAATCTCACTGTCGATACTTGATGGTATTTGGCTTGTGGACAAAGCCTCTTGTTTCTTTTAGTTGGCAAAGTAGTGGGATGGTTTTAGATTCCTTAACCCACATACAAAATCCCTTGCTTACCTTAGAATCTAATGTCTGAGCAATGATTAAGATATGTCCAAAATGGTTTTGGCTTCTCTCTTAGTTGGAGGGCAACCTCTCTTGCTCAATTAAACCACACCTTAATCATGTTAATTCTTATCTTCTTGGTTAAGCCATAAAGAATCAAGGCAGTTGATGGAACCACGTCAATTTTTTATTTTTTTAATATAAGCAGTGGCATGTTGTACTATCTCATAATACAGTGCACCCAAATAATGCAAGGTAGAGAAGTATTATTTTCAATTTTTTCCGTCGTTCATGTGTTGCTTTATTAATTTGTGGAGTGATTAAAAATGTTATCTGCTTCATTCAAAATGAGCTGCTAACCTATTTATTTTATTTTATAAATTGACCTTGACTTCATTATATTTATTTTATTTTGTTGTAGAAGCAAGAGGAACACTAACTTTGAGTTCCTTGAATATAAATAATTTCATGCATAGACATGGAAAAAAAGAAGATTAATTGCTATTTCTACCCTGCTCTTAAAAAATCTACTCTTGTGTATATGCAATTTTTGGCTAAACAGTTTCCTACATTGCAAACTAGATTTTTTGAGTGTTATCTCCTGAAACCTTCTTGGACACATAGAAATCAAAACATGAACAAGAGAAAGAGAAAAGCTTTGCATTTATGAAGTCTTCTTTACTGATTTCCAATAGACTTCCAACATTTTTACTGGGGCCGGACATATTTGTTGTCTCGGAAGAATCTCACTTATCTTTTAGGATAAAATCACTTCACCTTTCTGTCGGTTCATGACCCCTCCATCAGCTTTCAACACTGTCAACTCCACTAAAATTTTCAACCATTTCTTTGTCTCCCACAATTCCAAAGTCAAACTTCTTTCAAGGACAATTTTTGAAACTATGGCCTCTCGACTTTAAATACTTTCCATTTGCCTCATATTTTCGGAACAATTCCTTTAAATCAAGTATTGTTTGTTAGTAGTGTTACACTCTTTACTTTGTTGCACAAGAACAATACATAATGCACTTGTCTCCCCTTTCACTAAAAGGTAATAGAAGTAGTAGCCAAGGTGGTGCCTCCAAGAAGCTTGACCAGCCACTTGTTGCACATTAAGTTTAGGTTCCTAGGAGAAAAAGGAATTAGCTAGGTAAAGAAATAATGCAGAAAAATGGAAGAAGTAATTAAATTTTCTCTTTCAACCATTTCTTTGGAAAGAAGGAGAAAAACCTCTACCCATCCATGTTTTATTTCACCATTTGATCCATATTTTTTTTTTTTAAAAAAAAAGAAAATCAAAAGATAGATATTTGATGTGGTTCATCACATGCAAAGTCAATTAACTGTTTGCTCCGAGCTAAAGGCCTTTCCCTACCACTAATGCTAACTTGGTTGGCTTTGACCCACAAGTAGCTAAAGGTAGGCATGCGAAAGCACCTACCAATTCAGCAAAAATTAGATTGTTAGAATATATGCGAAACTACTTAAGATGAGATTTGATGACCCACTTATCTAGATATGATTTGACTTTTAGATTCGTAGTGAGATGTTTTAAATAAACACACAAGTATAGTTGGAGGAACTCCAAGGGATAGATTCCAAACTTCAACCAAGCCATTAAGCATTAAGTGAAAAAGTCAAAGGAGACCATTATGGAAGATTAAAAAGCTTGTGTTTCTTCTCCACCACCATGAGTGGAGGGGTCCCTCCATGAACCTTGTGCATGCAAAGGAACAGATCACTAGTACAAAAATGTACATGCTAAGTTCATCAAAAGGAGCCTTTTAATAGAAGTGGAGGTCTAATTATTTCTTCATGGCAACAAAAGGTGAAAAAAATCTCAATGTGTATATTGAAGCAAATTTGGATGAAGAAACTCTTCGCTTGAAATTTATTTATTTTATTTTTACTAAACAAATATTTTTTTTTTCAAAAAGTGTGATGATTAATGGATATGTAGATGAGTTTAGGATATGCTCGATGGTTGAAGAATATTATATTTTTGACACTTGAATGGTTGATATGTTCAACTTGGGATGCATCATAGTTAAAGATGGGATAGGTTTATTAATTTTATAATATAAGTTGATTTATATATGAATCAGTTAGCACCGTGAAAAATAATATTAAATGTTATAAACTAGTCTGTGACTAGATTGATGGTTAATTAGACATCTTGATGTTGATTTATTCAACTTTATATCATAGCTAACTTATGAATAAATTTATGATTTTTCATAATACAATTTGACTTATAAGGAATTATAATGTATTTTTTTATATGATTGCCTAAAATGTAATATATATATATATATATATATATATATATATATATATATATATATATAGTATTTTTACCTTGCACATCCATCATGTATGAGAAGGGAAGTCTTGGTGTAATGATAAAGTTATTGTCATATGCTCAAAAGATCACGAGTTTGAATCTTGAAAAAAGTCTTTTGTAAAAAATAGGATAAAACTAGATACAATGGATCTTCTTTGAAATCCTGCATAAAGTTCCATCCTGCATGACGGGAGATTCATGCACACGATTCAGACGCGGACCATATTGGGAATTTAATTAACACCCGATGAAAATAAGTGTTTCTCTTTGTTGGGAGTGATAAGTTAATAAATTGAAACTTATTGGCATAATTTTACGCAAAAGAGACGAAAGGAATCTTTGATGACGAGGACGGACTTATCCTTTAGCTCCTCCAAAGAATCTATCCCTTTCACTCTCCAAAATTCTAATTTAAAAATGGGATTAGATAAGGTTTGGTTAAATTATTCACCTACGAAATTGAAGGTTTCAATTAAATCAATAAAATATAAATTTTCATGCAAAGCTTGAATTATAATTATGTTATATTCATTTTACCTGTGTGTTGGATTCGGAATCCGACATATCGTCATATCGGCGAGACGGGCCACCGCGCAGCGGAAGCGGTATCTCGGCGCCGGGTGCCGGTTTCGTTTCGCCCCATTGTAACATGTTACAAACGCAAACGGCTCGTCGCATCCGGTCCGTTTCTTGGTTTCCGGTTCGACCGTTCGCTTTCTCCTGCATATAAAATGGACGTCCCCCTCTCTCTCCGTCGTCGCCCTCGTGCTCGTAGAGATCGGCAGCGAGGAAGAAGAGTGGAGGTGGTGACGGGAGATGGGATCGGCGGCGACGGAGATCGGACTGGAGCTCAAGCTATTTGCTACCAGGGCTGCCGGTGGCTTCCTCAAGGAAGTCGCGGCGGCTGTCGACGGTGGGGTGGCCAAGTTGGAGGAGTCCGTGCGGAGCTTGGTGGATGAGAGGAAAAAGATAGAGGTTTTCAAGCGCGAGCTCCCCATTTGCATGTTCCTCCTCACCGAAGGTACCTAGTTTTGTTTTCCCCTTTTTGAGTTTTAATACCTAGCGGAAATTTCAGTTGAAATTTTGAATTTTTCATGGTTTCTGATGCCGATTTGTTCTTCGAAGCAGTGATTGAGATGTTGAAGAAGGAGCTTGAACGCTGCCTGGGAGAGCGATTCACGCACGGCTTCAAAGAATTCATACCCATTAGGAGTGAGTGCGAAGAGCAGGGTGCGGATGGGTTGAAGCTTGAAGTAGACTGCAAGGAGAAGAGGCACTGGATGAGCTCTGCCCAGCTATGGAGTTCTAATTCTACCGCCGATGACAAGGTCGATGATGATGGCAAAAGCGTCACGGATGAGGTACAAAAGAGTAATTTTGAGCGGTATTTTCGCCGATTTGATGATTTTTTTTAAAGCGAAAAATAATTCGATGTTGGTAGCAGAGAAATGGAAGATCAGATCTCTCCGAGGAGAAGGAGGAGAACGTTTGCTCGGAGTCCAAAAGGCACTATTTTGGGGCCGGATTCTTGCCGTTTAAGAACTCAAAGGAGGCATCGAAGTCCACAACGCCGCCGCCTGATTTCTCTCTTCTGTCATCCGCCGCCGTCAAGAGCTCTGCTTTCTCTGTCTCTTCCACGGCCGACGACCACTCCGACAGTGGCTCCGGCGGCACCAAGCGAGCCGGGAGAGCCCCATCGCTGACGAGCGGTGCGCACCTTAGCTTGCAGCTGCAGCATCCGCCGAGGAAGACGAGGCGGTGCTGGTCGCCGGAGCTCCACCGCCGCTTCGTCCTCGCTCTCCAGAAACTCGGTGGTTCTCAAGGTTAGATTTTTAGATCATCAATGAACAAAACTACCATTTTTCTCCCCTCCATTTGAGCGATTAAACAATTCCACCTCTGATTACAAGCTGATCATGATGCAGCAGCGACTCCAAAGCAGATCAGAGAACTCATGAAAGTCGATGGACTCACCAACGACGAAGTGAAAAGCCACCTCCAGGTAGCTTCCGTCTTCAACACGCTTTCCTCAAAGCCTCCATTTTTGTCGGACAGATTCTTCAAATTGCCACCTAACAGTTTATTAATGTCAAAACAACCTCCATTTTAGACCAACTTTGGGAATATTTTGACAATTTCCTTTTTTTTTCAAAATTTTATCTGCTAATTCTGCATTCTTGTTCCTTCTCCAGAAATATAGATTACATACAAGAAAGGTGCCTTACGGTTCATCAGCTGGCACAGATAAGCCAGTTGTGTTCTTGAGAGACCTCTGGATGCATTCTGAGAACTGCAGCAACCCCTCAACACACCAGAGCACTGCTTGTGTTTCTGTTTCCCAATCTGGCTCTCCTCAAAGCCCCCTTCAGCTGGCCATCTCCGGCGTGGCAGCGGTGGCGAGGCCGGAGGAGATAGCTGCCTGGAAGATGATGGGAAGTTCGAGAGAAGCTTCAAATGGATGTCCTGATCAGTGAAGTTTACAGCTGAAACTTAGAAATCTGAGAGGTGTCACAGTTTCAAGAGAGGATTGCTATAGGTGTATTAATTGTTGTGCCTTTGTATAGAGTTTTGAGTGTTTTGTCGATAAAATGTAGGCAAGAGAAGAGGCCTTCGGATATTTGGAACAAAATTATGAGGAAAAAGGAGACCGATTTTGCCCAAATTTTTTGTTTTGCATCAAGAGAAGAAAAAAAATTCACGTGTTTACCATTTTACTAGGAAGAACTCAAATTGAATATGTATAACGATATTGTTTTGAAGAGTATTTATTGATATTTATGGATCTTATTTTGAATGGAGAAAATGTTATTTCTAATGTAAAATATCGCTCTTATTGATATTTAACAATTAAGTTGGTGGCTTGATCGATGTTCATGCGGTAGAACATCAAATCACCCACTTGATTTATATAGCACCTAAACTTATCAAGGTTTAATTAATTTGCAAAAGCTAAAAGAAAGAAAAAACAATTGTAAATAATCCCTATCAACAAAGCTATCTAATTCGATGCTACCATCTTCGTCCTCTTGCATCTCTTCCTAACTCCTCTTATCTCGAGTCTCTCGAGTATAACCTTGAGTGCTCTCTACTTAGAAACACCGATGAGAACTAACATAAGTATGCAAATTATACAACGCAATAATTAGTAACATTAGTGACTAAGAGAATAGAGGGGTTGCCATCCTTATTAAGAAAGAAGCATTTGTTGAGGTCCCAAGAAAACTCGATCCAACCTATTGAGCTATCCTTTTGTTTCGCGAGAATTAAATGCTTTACGCATAAAAGTTGCTAATTACGGTTCACCTCCGCTAGCATTACAAACTCTTTCCCCTTCACCTTTGCTCCCCTTGCCATCAAAAGAACTTATTCAATAAAATCCTCACGAGAATTAGAGCTCGCTAGGCAAAAATTTTATTTTTATTTTTTTTTAAATATCCAACTTAATAGTTAATACAATTACCCTTATAATTTCTCCTCCCAAATTAAATTACATTTTTTTTATTTAATTGTTGTATAGAAAGAGTATTTTTGATGTGGTAAAAAAATACCAAATATACATGACACATCTTCCAAGACCCGTGATTGTCCCAATTAATCAATGATTGCAACGTGCATCAACCAAATATAATCGACGTTACAGCATGGACCAATCTTGGATGAATAATCTCGCGAAACAAATTAATTATTAATTTGGTTATATTTGCAAACTAGGTTATCAAATTCTTTTTGATTGAGTTCTTTTTTGTTTATTATAAGAGCTAGAAACTTTGTATTTCTAAAATAATTTTATTTGATTTCCTTCTATATATATATATATAATTTTATTACGTTCAAACGAGAATTTATATATATATATATTTTTAATTGTTTTTGAAATATTATAATGAAATAACAATATACATTAAATATTATATAAATTTTCTATTACAATTATACAAAAATGAGCATCTACACTTAAAATAATTTTGATCCAAAACTTATCTACCCACCAGTAATGAATTAGTCGACATCATATATTATCAATAGCTAATAAACGAAAAAAAAAAAGGATAAAAATTATCTATTTTTAATGAAAAAATGTTTAAAATATTAAATGTTTTCTAAATATAAAAGTTCAAGCTCATCTTCTTCTTTCTCCATATAGCTGTTGGAGATCTGAAACCCTACCTCTCCAAATTTAGCGAACAAATAAGGTGACGACAAACCCTAATTTTCTCCTTGTTCTTCCTCTTCTCCTCTTCTTTTAATTATATTGCATACTTTTTCACGGATTTTAATATATCATGATACACATATTTATATATGTGATTGAAAGGATCAAAAATTTAGTTGGGATCTAAGCCAAATATTTTGTTTTGGATCCATGAGATCTAGACGTCTGCTATATATATCCACTAGAAATCATACCAAATTTTGCAGTGAGCTAATGAAAACCCTAACCCCTAGATATAGCTCCATATATATCATTGTTTTTTTTATAAAGAACATGATGATGTTAGAAAACCCTAATCTCCAGCAGCTTTTTTTGTTTTCAAGTTCTTCTTTTTATCAAAATTTTCATATTTCTTTTGCTGTATATATTTTTTTGTGTGTGTTATTAATTAGGCGATTGATTGATCGATCCGTTGATCGGGACATCGGCGGCGATGTCTAGCTCGTCGTCGCCGTGCGCGGCGTGCAAGCTGCTGCGCCGGAAGTGCACGTCGGAGTGCATCTTCGCGCCGTACTTCCCGGCGGAACACCCGGAGAAGTTCGCCAGCGTGCACCGGGTGTTCGGCGCCAGCAACGTCGGGAAGCTGCTGAAGGACGTCGCCCCCGGACGGCGGGAGGACGCCGTGGCGTCGCTCACCTACGAGGCCGAGGCGCGCATCCAAGACCCGGTCCACGGCTGCGTCGGGCACATCTGCCTCCTCCAGCGCCGCCTCGCCGAGATCCAGCGCAGCCTCGCCGAGGCCAGGAAGGAGCTCGCCACCTTCCTCGGCCCCGCGGCTGCCTACGCGCCCTCCCTGTTATTCCCCCACAACCATCTCCACCTCCAACAACACCGCCACCAGCTCCAACACCACCCCCTCCACGCCGCCGCCGCCGCAGTCGCGCCGTTCACGGAGATGACGAACCCCAACGCGAGCGCCGGCATTGGCCTCTCTCAGCTGCATCGTCATCAAGCATACGACGACAGGGCGATGGCCGGAGGGCGGCAGCTGGTTACTTTCCCGGCGCCGGAGCAGGAGCAGATTGAATGGCAGTTTGGAATGGAGCAATTAAGAGTTAGGGAAGGTTTAAATTAGCTGATTAGTGCAATAACCATGTTCATTCATATATATATAATGCACTGTTACAATTGGACAGATTAATTATATTAATTTAATTAGATTGACGTGGTTGGTTTCATCTACAATTAAATTTGATTAATTGTTTCTCTGATCAAGGAAAATTAAGATTGAAAGCCATGAACAAAAGTGTTTAGTTAAGTTTCATTATAGTTGTTAATTAGGAGCGTAACATTACTTATTTGCGATTTTTTTTTCTTAAGTAAACGATTTTGATGCTTATAGAAGCTAGTTTATGGTTCGTTTACTTGGACAGATCGAGTACTGGAGATAAAGCAAATCATATAAACAGTTCGTCCTTTTGTTTTATTAATTGAAGTAAATAGAGAATCGGGAGAAAATTTTCAAAAGGATTCTAAGTATTCAATAGGATTCGATCGATATATACCAGAAAAAGAAATGGAGACAATTCAGATCATCAATTTTTCTATTTATATGGATTGAAGGATGATAAAGTTTTCATCCCAAATTTAAGAATTTAATTTTACCTTTATGGTTAACTAATTGGAATGGGGAAGTTAAAGGGAAAATCATTTTAAAATTCTCAATCACAACTTAAATTTTACGCAGGACGGATCCTCTGTAAATTACGATCAGATGATGGTCTATTTTTTTAGACCTTTGATTTGGATGAATAAATGCGGAGTCTATCCAAATCAAGTACATACAAATATCAAAATGAAATAAAAATATAATATATTCTCTTTCAATGATGTTCAATTGGATGAAAAATATACTAAATTTTATATAAATGATACTGAGTTTAGGAGAAATTATATTAAGCGGAAAAAAGTCTATATTTGATAGAAAATATATTCGATTCAAGTTTAAATGCGCTAAATTTACAAGAAATTATATCTCATTTTTTTGATTTTTTTTACGTAAAATAATGAAAAATGAGGGACAATTAGATGATAATATTTTGAAATAAATAAAATTTTACATATAGAAAGGGGAAATAAAGTTTTTTTTTTTAATAAGCGTGCAGAATTTAAGTTGTGATTGAGAATTTTAAGATAATTTAACGTAAGTTGTTTAAACCTTAAAATTTTGTAACGGTATTTTTTTTTATTATTATTATTGGTTGATCTATAAATAGCCGTCTTTAAATTAACCCTGTCTTGGTTCTTGATCTTTCGTCAGTTGAGATGGGCAGAAGTGAGTAGATCCTTGTTCTTCTTGAAGATTTCAGATCGCATTTCCCTTTTCTTTTCAAACGAACTTCGATTCCATCAGCTATGATCGTATTGTTTGTTTCACTGTCAGCAGGGAATTTGAATCCGCGGAGCAAAGCGTTCGGGCGGCAGGAGACGTTCTTTCGGGGAAGCAAATCTCAAGAAAGGCTCGGCGGCAAACCCTTGTTTGGATTGGGGTTCCGGGAACAGCTCGATTATGTTTCTTACTCGGGGCTGCCTTCGATCCAACCGAGGCGATTGGTGAAGAGCGTAGGCTGTCGGTGAGGGGCAATCCGTGTGATCTTGATTCGCCGGTCGAAGTGGATGATCATTTCGATCGCCCTGCTGTTGCTGCAGCTGATGCTTCTGCTCCCTCCCCCAGCCTCTCACATTATAGCAACTACATAGAGGATTTAAGCCTCGAGAGGTAAGATTTCTGAATGAATAGCCAAGTTTATCAATGGAGTAGTCTGTCTATTGAATTTGTTTATAAAACTCAGTGCGGCCACTTCTTGGAACTTTCTTCTTTCTTGAACCATTGGATGATCTGTGATGTATTGATGGAGAGAAAGCATAATTCCTTAAGGTTACAGAATCGTTGAAAATTCATTTTGCAACTTCTGAAATTGTTTCCTAGGGGGTCAAATAGAAAGAAAGCTTTGGAGAAGCTTGTTGAGGCATAGGAGAGGACAATGTACTCACTGAATTTACAGAAAACAAGTAAGATGCTCCTAGTTTCTTACATATTCTGATTTTGACAACCCTGCTAATGAAGTTTATATTCCATTTCTTTCTTCCACAAATTATTATTACCCTGATTTGCCTTTCTTTTGCTATTAGTTACATCACATTGTCATATTGGTCCTTAAAATTAATTAGAAAGGGGGCAACGTTTGAATCTCATTTAGCTTGTCGTCTCATAGGTTTGTACTTATCCATATCTTCCTTTAATTATTCTTTTTCTTCTTGTTTATGGATAAAAATAAATGATGTTTACATATATAGGGCTGCTGGCAGTCAATTAATATTGACTGCAGGGATTCTTCGCATGAAATGATGAAAGAAACAATTCCAAAACAGTCAAGATACTCGTATGAAAGTATTAGTTTTTGATGTTTATATGCCAACTTATGCTTGATACCTATCTTATATTCTTGTAGGTATTACAATGCATTGCAATGGTCATCTCTTTTGGTGCAATGGATCCAATGAACTGCAAGGTTCCATGAATTTTACATGGGAGATTTTCTATCCTAGATCTACCGTATGCAGCAACCATATTGTCTGTATGAATAATTGGATATAAATTTATCGGGTTTTTTTTATTTAGTTCATTAATTTATAACATTCTAATTAATAAAATGTAGGATCACCTTAGTGAAACTCGTCCTGCTGTGTTATCTGCAGTACCGTCTTCTTGGGCATTTCTTCTTACGTTTATAGATGAATGGAGAATTCATCCTACAAATTGGAAAGGGTAAACATTATAACGAGCAATTTTTCTTTTGCCAATTTATATGTTTACATATAGTTGTTCTTAACTTTAACACTCAAATTACACAGAGTAATTTCACTCCTCTACCCCCTAATGGAAAAGGAGGATCAATCTCTCTGAGTGACTACTGCAGAAGTTTTAGCCCTTCTTTTTCATATCAACTGACTCCATGAATTCACTGAAGAAAAGTCTTGTACATCAGTCGACTCACTAAAAATTCAACTATCTGAGAAATTCAAGAAGCTTTCTAAGGAATCTAACAATGGAAGCAACACAAGTATAAAAATATAACTAGTGAAGAAGAGTTTCTTGAAGATCTTTTCTTGTACATTGAGGTATTTGTTTTGTCTGTGTTTGCTGAACATTACTTTTTTTTTTCTAAATGCATCTAAATGATACTGAGTATGACATTTCTCTCTAGAACGGCACTTCAGAAGAAGTTTTTGCAAAGATTTCAAAGAAGTACCAAATTCCAAGGGTGTTAACTTGGAAGCAAATTTTACAGGTTTGATTTCTGTCTTTGCTTTAAATTTTCTAAATTGATATCTTTCACACATACTATACTCTTTTCTAAGACCTACATCAATTTTATAGCTAAGATATGTGGAAAAACTTCTTGGAAGTAAATTTTCAAAACACATGAAGGTGAGTACTTGATGTGTATTATGAACAAATTTTCTATTATATGTTTTGGAATTCATCTCTTATTCACCTAGAAAGAAACCTTCTACTTTTCTTGTGTATTCATTAGAGAAACAATTGGCTACTTGATGCAATGAAGATTGAGCAACTGGTTACAACAGTGAGTTCTTTGCCAAACTTGAATTTTGTGGCTAAAATTATTCAATTTGCTTATGATATGTCAGTTACTTTCAAGAATGTCGTAGAATAGATTTTATTCTACATGTAGGTTTTTGGAGAATTTGATCTTGATCTGAAGGCCAGAACTCAGTTGAGAAAAATGTCTGCTCAGGTAATTTGTACTTATTAGAATTAAGTTATATGTGAATAGCAATATATGCAACTTTGAATAATAATACTTTTTCATTAGAGACAGTATAGCAACTAGACTAGACAAGCTGGTTCAACTAGAAAAGTCGGACTCAAATGTCGAATTGTTCCAGTTATCCATTTGCGGCTGAACCAGACAATTTTTACCAATATAGGAGAACTCATGGTGGTTTTATTGTCTACCAAAAATTCTCAAAACACTCATTTATCTACTCTAATATTAGATGCGCAATTTTTATTAATTTAGATATCTAACTCTATAAACTGATTAATTTTGGAGATGACCGATTCGATCCCACGGAAGTTTTCCATCGATCAGAGTAAATTTAAGAAGCGCAATCCAACATCACAAGTGGTTTGAACACTCTGTATATGAAGTGCCTTGCGTGAATTTTAAACCCTCGTTGCACATTCTATTTTTTACCATCGCACCATGCCCTAGAAGCCTTGCTAGGATTCTTTCTCTTTTTAACTAGAAAGAGATGTCATCTTCAATTTTTTTTCCTAAATCAATGTAATCAATTAGATAATTCTTTTTTATAAATGTTAATTATTCCAATTCTTTTTGTTTTATTTATACTTCTGAAAGTTGTATTATTATCTTTGTTAATATATAATAGTTAGGGTAAAAATCAAAAGGGTGCTTTAAATTAAAAGAAACATAGTGCCCCTTTTTCTAAAAAAACTTAAATGGGCACCACTCTCATGATTTTATCCCGAAATTATCCTTTGACTTAATATTATTGTAGAAGCTATCGGGTAGCTTCTACAATGTGTAGCAGCTATCGAGCAACTACTATAAGGTGTAGAAGCTATCCAATAGCTACTACAACGTGTTTAGAGTGAATTTGACATTAAGATTTAAGATTTTTATCATACAGAAGCTATACAGTAGCTGCACAACGTATAGAAGCTATGCAGTAGCCTCACAACGTATAGAAGCTACTTGATAGCTCCTACAACTATTACAATGTGTTTAGGATGAATTTATGATTTAAGATTTATACCATGTAGAAGTTTTCCAGTAGCTGCTACAACATGCACCAGTACTCGGTAGCTACTATAACGTGTAGAAGCTACCTGGTAGCTGCTACGACGTGAACCAGTACTCGGTAGCTACTATAATGTGTAGAATCTACCTAACTAGTACTCAGTAGCTACTATTACATATAGAAGCTACCTAGTGGTTGCTACAACGTGTACTAATACTCGGTAGCTATTATAATGTGTAGAAGCTACCTAGTGGCTGCTACAATGTATACTAGTACTCAGTAGCTACTATAACGTGTAGAAGCTACCTAGTAGTTGCTACACCGTGTTTAGTGTAAGTTTATGGTTTAAGATTTATGATTTAGGATATCTGGATACTATTATATCAAAATACTATTTACTAATTTTGTTAAAATTATTTAAACTTCATCAAAATAATTTAAAAATAGTCGTAGAAGTTGTTTTGATATAATATTGTTCAGATATCCTAAATTCTAAATCCTAAATCTCAAACTCACACTAAACATGTTGTATGGATAACTTCTACACAGTATAAATTCTAAATTTTAAACTCACCATAATTTTTACAATAACACTGGGCCAAAAAGATAATTTTGGGATAAAATCATAGGAGTAACTCCCATTTGATTTTTTTAAATTGTAAAATCTGAAGCATCTTTTTTTATTTTTGCCCGGTATGGAGAGTGAATTGTTATTTTTTAAAATGTGGTTAAATCATCTTATTAATAGAACAAATAAATTTTACCTATTTAAAATTATGAACATGATATTTGTCATTGTATAATATTTATATATATACACCCACCCAAAATGTCAATTAAAATCTCAATGATGTGTACATATAACTTTTAATTTGAAAGCATTGTACCTTTAAAAATAAATTTTGAAATCATATTCAAGTGTGATTGAATTTGTATACTCTTGCACAACAATGAACCAATTTATATAATCTAAATAAGAAAGGAGGGTTTTAACATTTATGAAATAGTTAGGTAACTTTCTGAAAAATTGCCTGCACATAATTAAGAAAAGGGGGCCAAATTCTGTAACTTTTTACCCCAATTTCGGCGATCGAGTGCGAAATCCACAAGATCTCCGTCTTCAAAGGTTGGATTTTTATACTTCCGTTCGCTTAATCCTCTCAGTCGCACTTCGATTTTCTGTTGTTTTCTCTTTTTTGATTGCTTTGGTCCGCCGTTCTTGTTTCCGGTAGGGTTCTTGTGCAATCCGAGCTCCATCCTTGAAATCTTGAGTGATTTAGATTAATCTAGGGTTTTGAAGCCGCTTAGTCAATCCGTAATCGACCCCTCTTCTTCTTGATCGTCTCTGCTCTTTATTAATCTCAATTTCAATCCTAGCGCGCTTTGCTATTGCAATTTTCCCCCATTTCATAATCTACTACATTCTGTGCAGCTTTGATCTTCCCCCATTTCATAATCTACTACATTCTGTGCAGCTTTGATCTTCCCCCATCAGGATTTGAGTTGTGCTTGCGTTTTTGCTCAACGTTTAAGAGGTCAAAATGTCAACTTGCAAGCAGTTCTCCCGAATCGATACCGCTGAGCTGAAATCTCAGCTGTTTAGGAAGCTCGGCCGCCAACGAGCTGAGAAGTACTTTTATAACCTCAAGAGATTACTCAACTTGAGACTCAGCAAGTTGGAGTTTGAGAAATTGTGTTATAGTATTATTGGGAAAGAAAACATTGCCCTCCATAATTTGTTCATCAGATCGATCCTCAGCAATGTTTGTCTCGCACTTGCTCCGCCTAGTAGAGAGACACTCACAGGAAATTCGCGTACATCAAAACTTTCCAGCATTGGTGAAACCGTTCCTCCATCACCTCGAAGGGGAAGATCATCCATAAGCAGTAGGGATAGAAGATTAGCCGAGCGATCTAGCCTACTCGGGCCTTATGGAAAAATTCCTCCAGGACATGTTCAAGAAGTCACTAATTCTTGTGATTTACAGAGGTCGAGAGAGCAGCAAAGTGCCCTAGAGTTGATATCTATTGGCAGCAAAGCACTAACATCTGTGGAGGATGGGGAAGAGGTTGATCAATATCGATGTAGCCCGAGTGTCCAGAGTAGAAGTCCTCTGAGGCCTCCGCTAGGCATTCTAGCAACTGCTGGTGATCGTTCTTGTAAATCTTTTTCTGGTGGCTTCTCGTCGAGCTTTCGAGGTGTGCAGTCAAATAAACTCAATAGCTGTCATCATACTTCTGAACTACCAGATTCGAGGGCCTTGAGGGTTTGGTTGGAGAGGAAGTTGGAGGTTGGAGGCCTTGGGTTGTCAGTTGATTGTGCCAATGCGTTAAATCACGGGATGGATGCATTCCTGAGAAGGTTGATCAGACCTTGCATGAACCTTGCTAGGGCTAGGCGTAGTTCGAATAGGATATATCGTGCACACGGAAGTATTTTGCCTAACATGAAAGGTTTTTGGCAATTGGATCCAGCACAAACATCAAACGGGTGCTATTATGCTTCATCGCATGATTTCCGATTAGCAATGGAAATGAATCCTGATTTACTTGGAGGTGATCGGCCCCTACAGCTTGAGAAAATCTGCTTTCATTTTTCAGAAGATTGAAATCTGACCTGTGTATGGTCTTAGTTACGTTCTCATGGTGATTCCTGGAGAATACAATTTGAGGATCCAATTCCTCTTTAAACTTTGTGAAGCAATAATATGCGTCTATTATATTTCCAAGAATGAAAAAGAGAAATTCAAGGCGTCTGAATTATTTATACACCAAGCTTCATGGAATATGGCATAAAGGATAATGGCATACACCTACAACTTCACAGGTTTGATCATTCTAAATCTGCCAATTTCTTGTGATGGATCTTACATCCTTGTCGAATTAGGCTGTAAAAATTTCAATTTCGAAAGGAATTTTAAGTTCATAGTCATTTCTGAGAATGGGCTATGCTTGTAAATGATATATTAGTTTCCACCTGTTGTTTCATTTTTGAAACTATACTGAGGCATTCTGTTCTAAATTAATGAAGGCAGGCTATTCACTGCAGTTCTATTCTTCTAGAAACATGGTTCCACTGGTTTACCCTTATACTTTAAGGGTATTCTGATGACTCCTTGCCATTGCCAAACTGTCCAAGTAATTCATTTCAATTACATAGTTCAAGATATGAAACTGTTAAAAGATGCCTACAAAATAGTTCAGTGAGTTAATCTTGAAAATAGAGGAGATAATAAGGATATATGTAGCAAGCTGTTTTAACAAACTCTGCATTAAATTAAATGCAGATCATAGTAAGTATTTCATGAGCATCGTTACTACGTTAGCATGACATGACAGATGTTTAATGAAGGCTAGATCTAAACAACATCGTGGATTTGAAAGAAAATGGATCAAGTATTAATGTTTCAATGAGTATTTGTAGATCAAATCCTTCAGGCAAACTTTTAGGCAAGCAGTGGCAGAATGCAGGCTAAGCACATATTGACTAGTTATTTATGGAGTATATTTGAAGTGGACATTTAAAATAAATTAAGGTAATGTGAATGTCAATAAAGGGGTATAAATGAGCCAAGCCGTTGGCAAACTATTAGGGTCTCGGTTTGAAAACAGTTCGTTTGAGTTCGTTTGATTAAGTTAAAGCGCCAAGCTCGAGCTTGATTTCAAGCTCAAATACATTATCGAGCTTAGCTTGAGCTTCATAATATTTTATTTGTGAGCTCACGAACATGTTCGTTTAGAGGCTCACAAATGTGTTCGTTAAGAGACTCGTAAACATGTTCGTTAAGAGGCTCATTTAAATATCACCTTCCAAATTCCAAAAGAGAAGTTATAAAGACAAAATTGAACCAATGACTGAGATTGATCTCAGCCTACTCTCTCAATCCAATGGCTGAGATTGTTTCAAAATTCAACCAATTAAAGCTGTTCTCTCATCTGTGCACGGTTTGCTATTGCCAAACCCTAGCCTACCCATCTGCCACCTCGCTGACGCCATTGCCGCCGACCCTCGGAAGATCGAGAGTCTCCTGAGAAACTCTTGTCGCCTCGTCCTCGTCGTCGTCGTCGCTTGCAAAGAAACTCTCACGAGAGACCAACAGTCTTGTAGCCAATGTCCAATCCCTGATCTCCAAATCGAATCCCCACTAGTCCAACACTGACAATCCCTGATCTCCATTCTCTTTTGTGGTTTGCACGACTTTTTTGCATTGTTTGATTGTAGAGTTTAAGTGTTTGACCAATTGATGTTTTTTGGTTCAGATCCATTCTTTGTCGTCATTATTGTATATTTGTATTTGATTCTGAACTGAAACCATGAGTTCTGTTGTAATGTCATTGGCAAGGATAACAATTTTATTGTAATCTTGCTTGTGGGCAGTTTATTGTAATCTTGACTACAAGTCATGGCTTTCATTTGCATGTTATGTATTCATTTTTATAGGTAATTTTCTTGATATGTAGTTGATTTTCACGAGCTCAAATTCGAGCTCGATTATGTGCCTAACGAGCTCGAACTCAAGCTTGTTTAACGAGCCGAGCTCAAGTTTGAGCTATTCGCGAACTCTTTAATTTCATTATGAACTGAACTTGAGCTTAAGAATTCAATTGTATTGTCTTATACTGTCAAAGTTTAGTTGTTATCTCATTCTAATATGCACTAAAATATGTATAGTTGCCTTGCTGCATAGGCATAATAGTATAATTATGTGATTGGAATATGCACTAAAATAGGAAATTCTATGGCCCATAAAGTATTCACCTATAAGAAATAAGGAATTTGAAGAACTCAAATCAAATAGAAAGGTTAGTGATGTTATTGCACATTAATGTTTGACATTTTCTAAATAGATAGCCACTATATGTATCTTTATTGGTCGGGTCCTTGAAAATTAAATCTTATTTAGCATTTGGTTATTCTGACATAGTTTCAAAATACAATTTATGGATGGTCTTTGATATATCTACATGGAATTGCCTAAGCAGTTGAATTCTATAGTTTGGTGTTGGATGAAGTCTTCATGGAATAGAAACATGCAGAGGTTATAACTTTCATATAAATATTTAGTCCCCTTTTGCGATCGGGTAAGATCTCTCATCCCTGCTTTGGATGTTTATGTTTTTCATAGGACACATTTTCTTTACTACAAGTTGTACAATTTATTGTGTTGCACCTGTTTCATGTACATTTACTTGTTAGTTCATGCTCTACTTAAAAAGAACTGATGTGTATATTTTGTGTACTTTGTATCAAGTTTCAAGCACATGTGCAAATCTTGTGCACTTCAACAAAAGTGATCTAAATGTAAATCTGGACTTTTGTTTAATTTTTTTTGGATCATCCTGTAATAGTGATTCTACAATATTTAACATGTTTAAGATATGATTATGTTTAATGTTGTGAAGTGATATAATGTAAGGTCTTCTATATGTTACTACATGTTTCTATTTTGCCAATGGAAGATGAACAAAACTAGAACGAAGGGATCCTTCACCCAGATTCATATGAAGACTCTTGGTTTAACCATTGGATCTGACTTTGTTTAATTTCGACAGTTGCTAGTGACCATTCAAGATTTAAAGAAGCAAATTTGATGGCTCTTCACATGGATTTTGCATATAGGGACTAGACTGAAGGCACCTCTGCGTTCTGACTACTTGGATAAAAAAATATGAAAAAGAAGAAAAGATACAAATTTACTCGTGGAACTTCATCATTTATGTATATTGGGTCGACTTCATGGTGCTCTACCATATACATCCTTTAGGGTCTGACTACTTGGATAAAAAAAATATGAAAAGAAGATAAGATACAAATTTACTTGTGGAACTTCATCATTTATGTATATTGGGTCGACTTCATGGTGCTCTACCATATACTTCTTCTTAGGAACCTGGAAAGCTTTGCTTATCCATTTTATCCTTCTGACAATTTTGGTTGGCTATTTCATGTCATATGAATCTATGTGATTGCCCTAATTATCCTTGCATTAGCTTTTGTTGTCATGAAACATTTCTTTGTGCACTTTCTCTAATTCTCTACTAACCATTCTTCCTCCTACAAAAGTTGTAACCCAACCAACCCAACAGAAAGTTGTTCCAGTAAAGACAGGATCTTGTAAACAAGGATCTTGAAAACTAGTTTTACTTGGCTGTGAAAGTCCTCTTCATGAGGATCTGTTAAATAATCAGGACACTGATGTTCTCAAGATTTTGTAAATCCTACTTATTAAACCTGATCAAAACTCAGGAAACCTTCGACTCCTTAATCTGTAGGCTCGAAAAACTAGAAATTATAGGAGAAAATCCAATGAAATAGTGGGAAAGAGATAAGATATATTGCAAATTAAACATTATTAATCCCGACCTCACTATTAAAGTACAAGATTTAAAATATACTAATTGGAAAGAGATGAATCTACAATGCACATCAACCAATTATTAAGCCTTGGTGTTATACAAAGGTCTGTCTAGAACCCTACTTTTATCGTTAACAAAGAGCTGAATCGAAAAGAGGGCAGTCTAGAATGATTAATTATAAACGCCTAAATGACAATTATCATGAAGATAGTTATAAAAAATACCAGACAAAGACCAAATACTTAACAAAATTCAGAATTCAAAATGGTACTCTAAATTTGATATGAAATCTAGATTTTGGTAAGCCAAAATGCATCCAAACTCTATAGAATGAAGTGCATTCTCTTGTCCTAAAGGACACTTCGAATGACTAGTCATGTTATTTGGACTTAAAGTAGCCCCTCAAATCTTCCAAAGAAATATGGATGATATCTTTTGAGGGATATATTCATTTACTTGTGTTTACATAGATGATGTATTAGTATTTTCCAAAACCAAGGAAGAATACTATGTACATCTTCATATGAAAAATTTCCTTCTCTAAGCTCACATCTCTACCAAATTACTTGACGTTCCTGGCAAGACGGAGGATATAAAAACCCTTCGATCTATCCTAGGACTTTTAAATTATGCAAGACCATACCTGAAAAATATAGAAAAAAAAAGTGGTGCTATGTATAATAAAACTTCAGCAACCGAACAAAGATATTTTAACCAGTGGGATATAGATCAAAACTATGGTAAAACAACTCCTATTGCTTATGTTACACCTTGATTTTGACTACATTCTGACTACTTAGTTGTAGAGACACATGGATGCGAATTGGAATGGGGTGGAGCTTTATTTAGAAAACTATCTAAATATGATCCTAAGACATCTGAATCTTTATGCAATTAGATTAGAAAATATAAAGAAAAATGACACCTTATTTCATTAGATTATGAAATCTTAGTAGTTATTTACTGTCTTGATGCTTTTGTGCTATTTCTATGTAGCAAGCAGGAAATCACTATAGAATAGATTGTGAAGTCATGGCCAAATATAGTCAGCAAACGAAAGAAACTAGAAAAGGATTAGGATCCAAAAATTAAGTTTGTTGATACTATCATTAATAGAGGATTACAAATCAATTGGGAGCATATAAAAGGAACTAATAATTCTCTAGCTGATAACTTTCACTAATTTTATACGTTTTGTTCACGGGAAGAACTAAAAGTGGACTAAAATAGGCTCTAACTTCTTCATCAGCACTTCACTCAAATCTTATGGAAAAACCTAGCCAGATAAAACTTATTTAGCAACAGCATCCTTCAACAGTAACTTACAATCTTCTCCATAATCCTTTAAAGAAGTATCGGACGACTTTTATGATATTCATCTTTCTGATGTTACACCAATTCCTAGTTATCACACCAGGCAAAGGATGCTCAGATACATGAAATCCTTCAAGCTAAAAAGCTTTTAGATAAGTATTTTCTCTGGCAGACAAATAATCTAATCTCCAACAATTCTTAGATACATTGCCCCATTTCGCATACGTTCTTCTTCCTCAGCCTTCCTCCAAGCAGCCTACAGGCCAAGAAGGTGTAATTTGACAGGTAAATAGGCTCTTGTATAACCTGAAAAGTTAAATGTATCTTTTCTCATTCAATCCTCGATAGATGGAGTTGCATGGAATTCCCCAAATTCAAGCCACCCCATGCTGCTTCCAATTCCTCCCTTGCTTCTCTGCTAGTTTTGCACTTGAAATAGTCTACTGACTCTTGGGTTGCAGCGGCTTGGTTTTCTCCAACTTTGATCGATGTTTTACCAGGATTTCATCTAAGTTTCCTAGTTGTTCAGACTGCTGTTTGGTTTTGTTTCCATTCTTACAACTTCAGTTACTTTCAGTGCCTGTTTCTCCGCAAATCTAGACACATGCTTTACCAAGATCTGATCTAAACTGATTAGAATGGTGATGTTTAAAACCTCAATTTTAGCTCATTTAACTTGAAATCATCTGTTTTGTGCATACAGTTGCAGGAAGCTGATTTTTGTTCTCTTTGTTGCATTCATCTCCTTCTTGAGTCGGGATGCTGCCACATGACGGTGCAACGCTAGTAGATTTAGCTTTCATGTTTTCTTTTTGGATTTTAATATCCAGATTTAATTCTACACTCTTCCCATTTTCGACTTGTCTTTCGAATTTTGAGACATGTTTTACCAGAAGTTTATCTAGACTGGGTATTTCATTGATAACTGGTTCATCTTTATTAAATAACTTCCTTTCAACATCCTCATTCTTCATTGTTCCTAACATTCTCTTGTCCTCTAGTGAAGCACTATTTAGCTTTGCTTCTTGAACTTCTCGTCTAATTTCGAAATGTGCTTCACCAAAAACTTGTCTAGACTGGGTACCTCAGTGACAACTGGTTTGATATCCTCAGTAACTTGTCTAATTTCATTATGATGGCCTTCTTATTGTCATGTGACTCTTGCTCATTCTCTGCTACAAAATGAGTTTCATGCTCAGGAAATGCATCCGGTAGATCATCAGTTGAAAGGGTTGGCATCAGGATTTTGACTGATTTTTTTTTTTTTAAATTCAATGTATATATCAACATTTTAATTGATTTTCAATTGACCAACATTGTCAAATGGAAAAGTTTGTGACCTGGTTAACGCTCAATTTTTTTCTATATATACATCATTTTTTTCATTACCAAAATTTTATCAGTTTTAACTTATTTCATTCATCTTTCTGCCCAAAAAAAAAATACTATTATTAAAAATTTGAAGAGAAATGGATCAAAATTCTAATAATTATTTTAGTAAATATTCACGAAAATTCAATTAGAAAGCATTCTCGAGTTAGTCCTAATTTCCAACATCTTGAATTTTCGTTTATCACACAACACTCACCTATCATTTTTCATACCCATCATCATATTATTATAATTTTAAAAATTATCTAAAATTTTCAACTAGTGACCCTCGTATTCCATTTTATATATGTCCTTGGAATATTGACAAAGTAGCTAATATTTCATACAAGCTCTATCTCACTGAATCAATCTGCTTCAATCATCGGGGATTCAATCAAATGAATCGAGCATGGTTAGTGTTATGCAAGTGATAATGATAAGGGATAGAAACACCTCATGTAGTCCTCGATTCATATTTTTCTTCATTCTCATCAGAAATAGAGTTTGATAATATTATGCTCGATCAAGCAATCGAAATGGGCAACGAATCAGATGGAGATCATAGCAGATGAATAGTAATAGATGATAAACTTCTTGCAGTAACCTATATAATCACGAGTAAAGATCTAATAGTTAATAATACTCAAAAGAATGATTCTTTTTGAAAACGGGTGGTGACATGCTATAATACCAATCGAGATAAGGCAACTAAAAAGATATATACGGATACAACAAAATCACATTGGGCTTCAGTGAAAAAGATTATGAATAGATATAATGGAATCTACAATTAATAGTACAATGATTGACCAAGCGGATGGAGTGATGAGGATTTGATGGTACGAGCTTATGAAGAATACAATAATACTTTTAAATATACTTTCCAATATGAACATGTGTGGAGGATTGCGAAAGACAGTCCGACGTACGCTTCTCAATCCTCAGGGCAACATGCTATAAAGAAAACAAGGACATTAAAATCATTAAGTGCATATACAGACTCTTCTAATCCTAACACAACTGTTAATGTAGATGATAGAGAAATCTGATCTCGTTTGATGGGATAGAAGGAAGCAAAGAGGAAAGACAACGAAAGAGTTGTCCTAATTGATAAATTGAGTCAAGCTGTGCAACCATCAGTAGCATATTTGGAGGAGTATAATAAAATAAGAAGGTGAACCAACTCATCCAAGCACATCTCGTAATGGACACATGAGGTATGACAGATGAACAACTTTAAAACTATCTAGTGATATGTGAGTAGAAAAAATTGAACATGTGATTTGTTTGTTTTAACTTAATGTGGTTTATAATTTCTATGGTTCGTCTTTCTATATTTTATTAACTTAATGTGATTTGTAATTTTTATTTTTATGTCATGTGTTTTAGTATTGGTGTAATTCACTTTTTGATTATTAATGTTATATACAAACTAGTCGTTATAAAATTTATATATAAGTAGGAGATGAAGCATGCACAATTCTCTATACCACTTCTATTATTCTCTTTTGCACACTAAACTCTTCATTTGTTCCCAAATATCTCGAGATTCTAATCAAACTAACATAGAAAACATTCTCAAATACACAATGAGCCATGTAGCATCATATCTCGATGAAGATTCATGATGGTAGTGCACAATCAACCATATTAAGTTAGTTTATATATAACATTAATAATCGAAAAATAGATTACCCATATACTAATAAATTAAGTTAATAAAGCACAGAAATGACAAATCATAAAAATTGCAACTACATTAATTAATAAAACCAACAGATCCACTACATATTCAATCTTTTCTTCAACTAGCCACATATTGCTAGATGGTTCTGAAGTCATTCATGTGTCATGCCTCATGTGTCCATTATGAGATGTGTTAGAATGAGTTGATCCACTTTCTTATTTTATTACACTCCTCCAAATGTGCTACTAACTATTGCACAACCTGATTTAATTCATCAATTATGACCACTCTTTCTTTAACTTTCCTCTTTGCTTCCTTCTATCCCATTAGACGAGATCAGATTTCTCTATCATCCACATTAACAGTTGTGTTAGGATATAAGAGTTTTGTATTTTCACTTAATGATTTTGATGTCCTTGCTTTCTTTATATCCAATGTCCTGAGGATTGAGAAGCGTATACTGAACTGTCTTTCACAATCCTCCACACATGTTCATATTGAAAAGTATATTTAAAAGTACTATTGTATTCTTCATGAGTCAACACCATCAAATCCTCATCACTCCATACGCTTGGTCGATCATTGTACTATTAATTGTAGATTTTCCATTATATCTATTCACGATTTATTTTCACCGAAGCTCAATGTGATTTTGATTTATCCGCAGATATCTTTTTAGTTCCCTTATCTTGATTGGTATTATAGTATGTCACCACTCATTTTCAAAAAGATTCACTCATTTCCACTTATCTTGATTAGTTCCCTTATCCGTTAATGATTGTGTAGGTTCCTGTAAAGAGCTTATCATCTGGAATTGTCCACGCTGTTCATTTTCTATGATCTCCATTTTATTCGTTGTCCGTCTCGATTGTTTGATCGAATATAATATTATCAATCCTTATTTTTGATGAGAATGAAAAAATTGTGAATTGAGGACTGCATGAGGTGTTTCTATCAATTATCAGTCACTTGCACACTAGCCCTTCTCGATTCATTTGATTGAATCCCCAATAATTGAAACAGATTAATTCCATGAAATGAAGTTTGCATGAAATATTGGCTACTTTGCCAATATTTCAAGGGACATATATAAATCGGAGCTTGAGGGTTTATATTTGAACATTTTGGATAACTTTAAAAATTATGATAATATGGCGATGAGTATGAAAAAGGCTAGAAATTATGTTAGAGTTGTGTGATAATGGAATTGAGGATGCTATACATTAGGACGAACTTAAGAATTTTCTCCAATTAAATTTTCATCGATATTTGGAGAGTTTAGCAAATCCCTAAAATAATGATTATCATTTCTCTCCAAATTTTTGGTAATAGTATTTTTGGCGGTAGAAAGATGGATGAAATAAGTTATAATTGATGCAATTTTGATAATGAAAAACATGATGTATATAAAAAAAAGATGAACGTTGCCTAATGTTTCAAAATTGAATGTTAACAACATTCACAAACTTTTCCATTTGGCAACATTGGTCAATTGAAAATCAATGTAAATATAGATAAATATATTAAATTTTAAAAATAAAAAATAAATAAAAAATAAAGAAAAAGCTGAAGCGTGAGTGGGCCCCTGCTGTCAGCCCACTCACGTGCTATGCATGCATTATGATGCAGCCTTGAGGTGCACACCCCGTTTTTCTTTTTTTTTTAAATAAAAAATAGAAATCACCGGACAAAAAGCTTTGTTCAATAATTTCTAGGGATATTTGGAGAAATATCCTCTCCAAATATCTTGTAGATGCTCTAATATAACTTTCGTGGTCGCCTTAAGACGGTGCAGTGATTGAGGCATGAAATCAATTGAAAATCAATGTAAACATAGATAAATACATTGAATTTAAAAAATATTTTTTAAAAAAAAATAAAGAAAAAGTTACAACACGGGTGGACCCTTGCTGTCAGCCCACTCACGTGCTAGGCATGTGCTATGATGCAGCCTTGAGGTGTACAACCCATTTTACTTTTTTTTTAAAATAAAAAATAGAAATTACCGGACAAAAAGTTTTGTTCATTAATTTCTAGGATATTTGTATCCTCTCCAAATATCTCATAGATGCTCTAATATGACTTTCACGATCCCCTCGGGATGGTGCGATGATTGAGGCATGAAATGTTGCCATATTAGGTCATGAGGTCGAAACCCAGCGCGTTCGAGCATGCCTTCACTCATACCTTGACCACACTATACTAATGACTAGTAGTCATCCATAATTTACCTTCTCCATGTTAGCCTAGGGATGGATTGATGGGGGCTGGAGATGAACGAAACACCTTTTTACTACATCTAATGTATATGACTTCCGCAATTACCGATTGCAAGAGTATTGTGACAAGCCTGGAAGTCCCACTACCCAATGTCCTTAAACAGTGGATATATTTGGTTAGAATCTTTTTAGCTAGAATCTATTCATTCTAATCAGTCGCTTTCCTAGTTATGCTCCATAGATCGAATCATCCATAGTCAATAGGAAACATGCTAAAGTAGCAGACACTGATCAAAACTTCAAGTAGACAGCTAAATAGTCACTTAGGGTAAGATTGAGATTAACTTACAATCTCAAGGGTCTCACATAGTAAAGAAGCAGGGATCCATTCTCCTACTACCCTTCTTGTCGCCATAGCATATGTAGTATGAATCACATGCTACGATATTATTCTTTTTACTAAAAAGAGCGCATGTTTTTTTCAAATTTAACATCGTACAGATTTCGATCTAGATATTCCCAATGTCTAATCCTGAATTCAACATATGAATTCTAATATGGCCTCAAGCAGATTCAGTAAATGATGGGTGCATTTACTTCAATCATTACACGAATGATCTCATCTTGACATAAATATCAAGGCGACCTTAACTTATGAGTATGTCTCTATTCACAGCTACATAAGCTGTCCCATAAGCAATGGTCTTACCTCTATTCGTACTTAATAAATAGAGATGATTATCCATGTGAGTGGACCAATCTCAATCTGCCAACATGCTTATCGAGACTTTTATTCGAATGTAACAAACACATATACACTGAATAAATCATGATATTTTTCATTTATCACAATGTCTTTACAATTATTTACATTCTTCGAAGTCCCAAAGACTTCACATGCCCATGAAATGACTCTTTAGTCAATGGCTTAGTAAAAGGATCAGCAAACATATTTCGTGTAGGGATGTACTCAAGAATAATCTTTTTCTTGTCAACAATATCCCTTACAAAATTATACTTAATTTCTATATGCTTGCATTTACTGTGATATTTGGGATCCTTTGAAAAAGCTATCACAGTTTGACTGTCACAGTACACAATAACAGGACTCCCACTATCCTCAGCAATCTTCAGATGCTTCAGGAACCTTCTTAGCCAGACAACCTCTTGCATAACCACTGCACAAACCACATACTCAGCTTTTATTATCGATAAGGCTACACAAGCCTGCTTCTTGCTATTCCATCAGATGACACCACCATTCAGCAAGAAGACATAACCGGATGTGGATTTTCTGTCATCAAGGTCCCCTGCCCAATCTGCATTTGAGTAGTCACTTAGGCTCATATCTGATCCTTGGAACCAGAGGCAATAATCAGCTGTTCCTTTAAGATATCTGAATATCCTCTTCACCGCTTTCTAGTGTCTCGATCCTGAGTTTGAATGGAAACGACTAATTAAGCCAACATCATAACTTATATCGGGACGGGTACACAACATAGTGTACATCAAACTAAGCCAACATCATAACTTATATCGGGGCAGGTACACAACATAGTGTACATCAAACTACCAATGACATTGGCATATGATTTCTTCTTCATTTCAGCTATTTCCTCAGGAGTCTTGGGATACAAACTTTTGCTCAAGACAGTAAATTTCGCTATAGGCGTCTGTTCAACGTTGCAATATGACATATTGAAGTGTTGCAGCATCTTAGTGATATAAGCTTCTTGAGACAAACTCAAAAGCCTCTTTGATCGATCTCTAACGATCTTCACTCCTAAGATGTACTCTGCTTCTCCCATATCTATTATGTCAAATTATGATGAAAGCCAACTTTTGACTTCTATCACACACTTTATGTCACTTCCAGCTATTAGCATATCATTAACATATAATGATAAAATGACAAACTTTCCTTTTTCCTTTCTTAGGTAAACACAATGATCCTCATTGACCATTTCGAAACTATAAGATAATATTATTTCATTAAATCTTATGTTCTATTGTCTTGACGCTTGCTTTAACCCATATATAGACTTCCGAAGTCTACATACTCTTTTCTCTTGGCCTTCAGCAACATAACCTTCTGGTTGTACCATATAGATTTCTTCGTCAAGATTACCATTAAGGAAAACTGTTTTTACATCCATCTGATGTAATTCCATGTCATATTGTGCTACTATAGCTAGGATGACACATATTGACACAAACTTCACAACTGGGGAGAATGTCTCTTTAAAGTCAATACTCTCTATTTGGGTATATCCTTTTGCAACTAATCGAGCTTTGTATCGATTAATCGATCCATCTGTTTTCCTCTTTAATTTGAGAATCCACTTATTCCCTATAGCCCTTCGGCCCGGAGGAAGATCGACTAAATCCTAAACTTGATTCTTTCTCATTGACTCCATTTCTTCATCCATTGCAATTTTCCATTCTTTTCTAACTGAGCTTCTCAAAGCTTCCTCAACTGTTCGAGGTTCCTCATCATCAACTGGGAGAACTATTAATGCCTCATTCTCAATATCAAACCTTCTTCGAGCAATAATCTGACGACTACTTCTTCGAAGGTTAGACTGTTGAGAAACTGACTCATTCAGTGGCAAATTACTCCCACTCGGTTGACTAGATTCAGGCATCTCCTGATCTGTTGATAAAGGAACATTATCCTCCTCCTCTATCTCATATAGAGGAATTGTCTTATCAACTTCACCTCGTGTTGGGAACTCAGTTTCTAGAAAAGTAGCATCTCTTGACTCTATTTCAGAGATGGTTCCATCTTGTCGCTCACCAATAAAATTATAACCCTTACAAGTCTCAGAGTACCTTATAAAGATATACTTCTTACCTCTAGGTCATAATTTTTCATATTCGTGAGTCTTATCATGAACGTAGGCAGCTGACCCCCAAGGTCTCAGATTATTAAATTCGGCTTTCTGCCTGTCCAACGTGCATGTGGGGTAGATGGAACTGACTTTGAAGGCATTTTGTTAAGTATATAGGTCGCAACTAATAATGCATCTCCCCAATAGGAGATTGGCAAATTAGCCTGCGCCATCATAGACCTAACCATTTCAAGAAGAGTCATATTTCTTCTTTCAGCAACCCCATTTTGCTGTGGAGTTCCAGGGATAGTCAATTGTCTAATAATCCCTTTCTCATTACACATTGTCTTGAACTGATCAGAAAAATATTCTCATCCATGGTCAGTGCGCAAGGTTTTAACCTTATGTTCCAATTGATTCTCAACTTCGTTCAAGTAACGAATAAAGTAATCCAATGTTTCAGATTTGTGAGAAATCAAATACACATGACCAAAACGTGTGAAGTTATCGATAAATGTAATGAAATAAAAACTCCCATTTCTAGCATTCATATTCATTGGACCACAAATATCCGAATGAATTAATTGCAATGGTGATTTAGCCCTAATAGCCTTACCAAATGGTTTTCTAGTCGTCTTTCCCACAAGACAATGCTCACATATAGACAAGTTAATCTTAGCATGAGTGCTTAATAGACTCTCCTTAGCTAATCTATTCATTCATTCTTGTCCTATATGTCCCAATCTAGCATGTTAAATTTCATCATTAACATCAGCATTACTAGTAAGAGCAATGTTTGAAAAATAACCATCATTATTATTTGGTTCTACATCAAGAACCATGAAATCATTTGTTACAAAACCATATCCAATTAACACAGAGTTAATTCGAAGTTCCACACAACGGCTATAAAAATTTACATTGTAACCTAAATCAAGAAGACAAATGACGGAAACCAGATTCCGTCGAATCTCAGGAGTGTACAGGATATCATGTAGAAACAAGGTGCCTCCACCACGTATGTTGAGCTTACAAGTGTTAATTCCTTTGACTTCAATTTTTGCATTGTTTCCTACATATATCCATTTGTTGCCAGCTGGTACCCGACGGTACTCTACATATGTAGCTCGATCACGAGCTACGTGGTTTGTTGCTCCTGAATCTACAATCCACAAAGGATACGAATCAGCTAACAACACTGTACTTGCAATATATTGCTCGTGGAAAGAAGACAAAGATGGATCTACCTTTTTAGGCTCAGCACACTCCCGAGCAAAATGTCCCTTCTTGCCACAGTTGAAGCAAGTCAACTTGCTCATAGGTCTTTGTCCATATCTCTTTCCTTTCTTCTTGATTTGGTTTTTCGCAGCAACAACATTAGCCTCCTTTCCTTTCCCCTTTCCTTTCTTAAACCACTTGTTCTTATTCTTGGAACCAAAATCTTCAGTACAAAAGCTTGACCGGAAATTCTTACGGATTCAATTCTCTCCGCCTCAAGTTCCACATGGCGTGAGACATCAGTGAAATTCTTGATACTCTCACTATGGGTCAGATTCTGTTTCATCATTTCCCAAGAATCAGGAAGGGAACGAATAACTACCTGAACCTGTTATTCATCGGTCAATGCATAACCAGTAGTCTTAAGCTCTCGAATCATGTTACCCATCTCCCTGAGATGTTGGGCCATGGTAACATTCGAGCGCTTTTTACAGCTATCAAACTTGATAGTTAGCTGACGAAGTTTACTCAGGCTGACTCCACTATACTTCTCTCTAAGGGCTACCCAGACAGCATGAGCAGATGGTAATAGCTCATACTCAAATACCAAGTCATCCACCATTGAACTAATCAATATACCCTTAGCAATGGAGTCCTTCCTTTTCCATGCCTTATAGGCATCAAGGTTATATCTGTGCTGTGCTGTAGAACCATCAATTGATTCCTCCATGATTTGATTTACATCCTCTAGAACTTCTTGTTCCTCAAGAACGTATTGTATCTTGAGGTGCCAGATTTTGTAGTTATCCCCATATAATTTCTCACCCTTATTGAGTTCAGCTATGATGTTTTTAGTTGCCATGATCTACATAAATAAACACATTATTTATTATTTCAGCGTAATTCATATATGTGTAATTATTTATAGACTTAGTGTAAATTAGAGTTAGTTTACAAAATCAAGTGATAACAAATTAACAATGTTTCCACTCATCATTTGTATGTTCTAATCTAATCTGTTGGCGCAGCGGGGCCGGCAAGAGGAGGGTGAATTGCCTGCAAAATAAGAGTATACCCTCCTCAAGGCTTTCAACTTAAAATAATAGCAGCTATAAAAATAATGAAATAACAGAAAAAAAAGGGAGACCAAAATTTGACTTGGTTATAACCAAGACGGTTGTTAATCTAAGGCGGTTGAACAGCTCCACTAGCAGAGTCTCATTCATTGTAGGCGGAGAAGCCTTTTTACACTTAGAACGATCACTAGTTGATAGAAATTGATTACAAAGTTGATTGCTTGAATGAATGAATATTTCCTAGCTCCAGGGGCCTTTAAATAGCTTCTGGAAATCCTATCTCGAAGGTCCAAGGGCCTCCAACAAGGTCCAAATAGACCCGACCCTGGGCGGGGTCTGGCCCGAACCCAACCCGGGCCCGTAACCGGGTCAACAGGCCGGTTGCCCGTTGACCCGGTTCGCCGGGTTGAACCGGAATCGGCCTGGCAAGTTGTCGGGCCGATTCTGGTTCATTTGTTTTAAAACCGGCGAACCGCCGGTTAATCGACGGGTTGAACCGGCGGTTCAGCCGTAATATATTTTTTTTAAAACGACTTGAACCGCCGATTAACTGGCGGTTCATAGTCGTTGGGAGGGTTTTTTGGGTATTTTTTTCAACGGTTAGGATCATTTGACCATTTTTTGATCAATGGCTATGATTTAGTGTCCGTTACTATCAAAACTCTATAAATAGAGAGCTCATTTCATCATTTTTCACACACATCTTCTCTACTCTTAATCTCATTTTCGTATTCTCTAATCTCTACACACTTTCGTTTCCAATTTTCAATTACAATGAAAGGAGGCCGCGGAGGTTCATCATCTCGAGCTCGGAAGGGAAAGCAAATAATGAATCCACGGGAGGAGGACCCCAACGTTCAATCCACCGATGATGAGATCGAGCATCTTCCGAATCCGACACCCGAAACACAAGGAAGTACCGATGCAATTACTTCTAAGGTTCGGGAACTTCCTCCTCTAAAGTCTTCTATTTTCACTAAACATTTTGAGAAGGACACTCTTGCGTTGGGAGAAATGCGTGCAAAATGTAAGCACTGCAATGCTTCCTACAAATTCCAAGCCGGTGGCGGCTATGGGTTGTTGAAACGACATGTAGAAACGAAGCACCTGACGGAATATGGACTCGACCGTTCTCAAACACAATTATCAAGATTTTCTTCAACTAGTGGTAGTACCAATTCCGGTTTATTTTTATATTCGGATAATAAATTAAGAGAATCATTAGCTAAATTTGTTTCCGTAGAACATCTTTCTTTTAGTTTTGGATCTAAATGCACATTTGAAGATTTTTGTAAAGAATCTCTTAATCCATGTGCTAAACGTGTTCCTAGGACTACACTTACTCGTACAATTAAAAAATTAGTAAAACAAGGAAAAAAGAATTTAATTGATGAATTTAATAAATTAGATAATAAAGTTTCTTTATGTTCCGATATTTGGAGTGATCATTGGCAAACACATTCGTATATGGGTGTGACTTGCCATTGGATCGATAACTCTTGGAACCTCCAAAAAAGATTATTAGCTTATAGAGTTTTTGATGAATCACATAATGCTCATAATATCGCACAATTATTATGTTTAATTTTAGAAGAATATGATTTAACTCATAAAATATTTTCAATATCATTAGATAATGCTAGTTCCAATACCGCTTGTATAGATGATCTAAAATTTGTTTGTCAACCTATTATTGGAGGTTTATTTTTTCATATTCGTTGTGTATGTCATGTTTTAAATTTATGTGTTCAAGATGGTTTAAAAATTTTAGAAAGTTATATTAAACCAATTAGAATTGTAATTTCTTATTTATGGTCTCATCCATCTATAATGAAACAATGGGGTATGTTTTGTAAACTTAATGGAATGAGACCTAAAAAATTTCCACATGATGTACCAACACATTAGAATTCAGCATACCAATTATTACAAGATTCATTTCAATATAAAGAATTATTGTGTTCATTTTTTGCACAAAACACTAATACTAATATATATTTATTTTCACAACAATGGAATATTTGTAGTAATATTTGTGAAAATTTAAAAGTATTTAATGATGCAACCGAACAACTTTTCGGTGTTTATTATCCCACTGCTCAATTAGTTTTAGAAAATTTTTCTAATATAGTATTAGTTTTAAATGAACATATTAATAATGAATCTTTATCTCCTTGCATCTTAGCTATGAAAACTAAATGGGAAAAATATTTTTATTTAATTCCTGAAATTTATTTAATTGCATTTTTTTTAGATCCTAGATTTAAATTAGAAGTTTTACAAGAAATGTTAACTTTATATTATGATGCTTTAATTCTAATTAAAGATTTTTCTTCCCCTGATCTAGTTAATATTATATATAATGTTAGAATTTATTTATATGATATTTATAATCAATATTATGTAAAATATGGAACACAAATTAATATTTCTGAAATACAACAAACTACTAGTAGTAATTTAAAACTTACAAAAGCACAACTCTTATTAAAAGAACAGACAAAACGTTCACGAGGATCCTCAAGTTCCATACAGGAACTTGAGAATTATTTTACGACTTCTTTTGATTTTAATGAAGCAGATAGCGAAAACTTCGATATCTTAAAGTGGTGGTCACAGAAGGCTCAAAGCTTTCCCGTTCTCTCCGTGATCGCAAAAGAAATTTTAGCTTGTCTAGTGTCAACTGTTGCTGTGGAGCAGACATTCAGTGCCGACGGCAACATATTAGATGAACGACGATCAACTTTGTCTCCCGACTCATTGAAAGCTCAAGCATTACTGGACGATTGGACCAGAGCGGAGAAAAGAATCCAAGGAATGCAACATTCATATGACGAAGTCGAAGATTTTGATATTGAAAGAACAAATATGACAGGAATAGGAAATGGAAGTGAATGAAAATGTAAAAGGATAAAAATGTAAAAGAACTACGTGGGCTTTGATTCCCCTAAAAGGATACGTAGACAACTTAAATAAGTGCAAGCCCTTTTTTCAATAAATTTTAATTTCTAATTTTTAATGTTTAATGTTTAATGTTTATTTTTAAATTTTTAATTTTTTTTTAACATATTAATCTTGAACCGTGGCGAATCGTGACGAACCGTGAACCGAACCGTGAACCGGCGGTTCTGAACCATGAACCGTAACCGTCTGGGGCGGTTAAGGTTAAGGGTCGATCTGCCTGGAACCGTCGAACTGGCGGTTCCGAACCGTCAAACCGTCGGTTCCGAACCGTGGTCAGGTCTAGGTCCAAGGCGCTTCTAACCAAGTCAAGCGGATAAAACTCTATCCGCGCTCAAACGGTCGAGTTGACTGGCTTGGAGGCGCCTCAAGCTGTGTTGAAGGCGCCTCAAACTGCTTGAGGCGCCTCCAACCAGTATGAGGCACCTCAGTCCAATGTGAGGCGCCTCAAACAAGTGTGAGGCGCCTCAGGACTGTTTTCCAGCTCCTTTCCACTTCGCTTTAGCTTCCGATGCTCCGATCTTTTGGGTGATTGCGGCCAACCGGAATAGGACTCACCCGAACCCAATTCCTGGCCTTCTTCTCGAGCAAGCTTCCGTCCCGGCTTTAGGTCCCTCGAACGTCATGCACGTTCTTCTCGCCAACCGGTGTACTCTTCCGCAGCTCTCTCGTCATTCGGATGCACCGAGCCCGTCGCCTCCCTTCCCGTGTCGTCCTTCTCGCTACCTGTGTCTTCCGCTCGACTTCTTGTGCTCCTAAGTTCCTGCACACTTAGACACAGGGATCAGAAAACAAATAGGACTTAACCTAAACTTGGTTGATCACATCAAAAAAACCACGAGGTTCAACAATCTCCCCCTTTTTGATGTGCATCAACCCAAGTTTAAGTTAGGGTAAAAACAGACTAGTAGTAATTTAAAGAAATTACAAAACTAATGTTTAACGCCTAAATTTTCAATTAAACTAAATTGCAACAAGCATAAAATTTAGTTCTGATACTAAGCATAAAAAAAATTTAATCTTTTAATTCCCCCTAAACTTAACTTGTACCTATTTCTCCTCCTTTGATCACAACAAAAACGGGGTACAAGATATTTCAAAATAAATTCTAAGTTAATTATGAGGAGATTTGAAAAAAGATTTTATTTTTTTAAAAAAAGTTCTAAATATGTTTAAAAAATTTTTAAGTTAAACCCAAAAAAAAAAAATTTAACTTTAGGAGACTTTTTAACTTAGGAAAAAGTAGTTCTAAAGATTTTTCAAGTAAAAATTCTAAGGAACAATATTTTCCTAAGTATGGTAAAAAAAGTTTAAAGTATTATTTAATTTTAATGCTTTAATAAGAAGTTAATTAAACATTTCCTTTCAATATTTTGGCTTCCAGGTCGTGGCGAGATACTAGGCATTCTTGGTTATTGGAGCAACAACCACTTCCTTAGACAAAACCTTAAAAGAAATTATCTGTTTAATTTATCTTCTGAAAGCCTTAATTTAAAAAAAATTAGTCTAGAATGGATTTTGAAACCCAATAGAGGTTCCTTCCTACAGGGTTATTTAAACACTTAGGGGGTATATAGTTTCTAGGAATTTTTCTAAGTTGTCCCTAATATTTTCTAATATACCAATTTAATTTTCCATAAATCCTTAGTTTCGATTTTGGAAATTTATTTAAGCATGCATTATTTTTTCATTTCTCAATTTCAATTTTTAATTTTTAATTTTCTAAATTTAAATTATCATACATTTTTAGTGGACATGATTTTGCTAAGTTCAATTTTAATTCAGCATTTTCTTTTTCTAATTTTGGTAGATCTTTCGTAAGTAATTTGATAAATTGAAAGGACTGATTAGGAGTGAGATCACGTACCTTACTTATCTTACTCGGTGATGCTTCCCCTTCGTCGCAGCTTTCTTCTTCTTCTGATGTTCCTCCCCCTTCATCTATGCTCATCTCTGAGCTTGAGTCATCTTCGAAGAGATGGTTGATCATCAGTGCTAATCCTGAGAAGGCTTCGGCTTCTGATTCAGAGGATGAAGAATCATCCTAAGTAGCCTTCAGACTCTTACGTGTAGAGGACGTCAGTCTTTGAGACTTCTCCTTGTGCTTTTTCTTCAACTTGGGGCAGTCATCCTTGATATGCCCTTCCTCATTGTAGTTGTAGCATCGGACCATCCTTCTGTTTCGTTGATGTTTCCTCGACTGCGATTTAAACTTATTAGTTTTAAGAAATTTATTGAAACGTCTTATCAGTAGCGCCGCTTCGGTTTCATCGATCGACGCTTCGGAGTAGGGATCATCCTTTTCGGCTTGTAGAGCAATGTTGAGGTTCGACTTTTCTACTTGTTTAGGATATGCAAGTCGAGACTCGTGAAGTTCGAAGGTAGAAAATAAACTTTCTAGACTACTTACCTCAAAATCCTTAGAGATGTAGTATGCATCTACTAAGGACGCCCATTCTGGAGTTCTGGGGAAGGCATTGATGTTAGGATGTATACTAAAAGCCTAGCTTTTGGTATAAATATTTATCTAGAAATAAGAATCACATTGGTCAAATGTCTACATTTATGATAAATGTAGTTGTTCAATTAATTTATATTGTAGATAACATGGTGTGTGGTGTCACACACAGAGGATCATGTTATCAGTACCTTATAAATTATAAACAGTAGCTCACGACCAAAATATAAAGGAACAAACCATTGGAAGGTCGTAGTGTAATTAGGTATTAGTTTATCTTAACTATATAATTACACTAATACACTTAGAGTGTATTGAGTAGGACCATTAGAGGTCGTTTCTTTTATACTGACTTTATAAAGGAACAAAGACCTCAGTTATTATGGAAGTGTGTGCTCTTAATCCTAATATAATAACAAGCACATATATTTGATATTTATTTCTTTAATTTATCAATGGGTGAGATTTAGTTCGATAAATCAATAAGCCCGATAAGTTGGGAAATGATATCACTTATAGTGTGTGTTGTTGATTATAGAAGGAAACTGTGTCCTAGTAATCTAGGTTGAAAATGTCCCCAAGAGGAGCTCATAAGGGTTGTCATGTTAAACCCTGCAGGTGGACTTAGTCCGACATGACGATAAGGTTGAGTGGTACTACTTTTGGACTAAGATATTAATTAAATGAGTTGTCAGTAACTCACTTAATTAGTGGACATTCGACATCTTAAACACAAGGAGACTAACACACTCATAATAAGAAGGAGCCCAAAATGTAATTTGGGATTGGTGCGGTAGTTCAATAATAGTTCTTTAGTGGAATGAATTATTATTGATGAAATTAAGTTGTGTGTTCGGGGCGAACACGGGATGCTTAATTTCATCGGGAGACCAAAACCAATTCCTCCTCTCGGTCCCTATCGTAGCCTCTTGTGTATAGAGATTTATACCCACCACATACCCACCTTCTTACCCATCCAATGGGGTTGGCCAAGCTAGCTTGGAACCCAAGCTAGGGCCGGCCAAGACCAAGTGGATGAGCCAAGTTGGTGGCCGACCAAAGCTTGGGTCCCAAGCTTAGGTGGCCGGTCACTATAATATTAAAAAAGATTTTTATTAAAATTATTTCTTATGTGGATATCATGGTTTTAAAAGAGAGTTTAAAAATTAAAAATTTCCTTTTATAGCTTTCTACAAAAGATTAAGAGAAGAGATTAATCTCTTTCCTTATTTGTAGATTAAAAGGATGATTTTAATTTTTGGTAAAAACTTTCTTTATTTGTAAATCATCTACATGTTTAAAAGAGAGTTTAAAATTTGAAATCTTTCCTTATTTGTTGATTAAAAGGTGGATTTTAAATTTTAAGAAAACTTTCCTTTTTAACCATGTTCATGATTTAAAAGAGAATTTAAAAATTAAATATTCTCTTTTATAAGTGATCCTGTCCGAAAGCTGAATCAACGGACGCTGGGCACGTGGCGCTCTCCGAGTCGCTGGCGTGGATCTCAGGCCGGTCGGACGACGCTCCGACGAACCTGCAAGGAAGTCGGGCCAGGAAGGGGTTCCCGGCGACGACCCTCCGACGCTCAAGTCAGGCAAAGCTCAACAAGAAAGTGGCTCTGAAAGTTGTAGAACGCGTCCCTCCGGCGAAGGATGAGGGCCTTTATATAGGGCTGGGGAGAAGCGGATGCACACATACCGAGGTGTACACGTGTCCTTAGCCCATACCCTAGTAAGGGCCTGTCAGTGAGCTCACCTTATCTCATACTGCTACAGTTCAAGCATGTCTTCGACGGGACAGCGGAATCTCCTGTCGTAAGATTTGGAGTATGGCCTAAACGTGGAACATGCCCGCTGTCAGGAAAAGATGTCCCTTGTCCTTTTCCCCTTTGCTTCTGGCCGGTCGTCCGGCCGGCCGGCCTGCGCTCCGGGCGTCCGGCCGGCTTGCTGCCTTACGTCCGGCCGGGTGCATATAGTGGTCTACTTGGAAGATTCTCGGTGATGTGCTTTGTGGAGACTGTTAGCAGTATGTTTCCTCATTTTTCGGCCGAGCGTGTCCTCCGCTCGGCCCTACGATCCTGTAACATGAGCGTCGGGGCCCAGCTTCCTGCTGGGGCGCCCTTTGCCATCAGTTAGACCCCGGTCAGCCGGCCGGGCGTTCGACCCACCCATCTCCGGTCGGCCACCTGGCCCTTTGACTTCCACGTGGCGTTGACTCCCTAGAGCGGGGGTCCCCTGTTCTTACCGCCAGATCACTTGCCTCCCCTTCAAGTCTAGTCGAAGGAGGCGATTAGTCCGACTGACTGGACTGCGAGTCTAGCCGGGCGGCACATCCATGCCATTATACTCCGCTCGGCCTACCACCGGGATGGCCTTAAGGTTAGTCAACAACCACATTCCTTGGACCTCCTCGTAATCTACGCCAATCTTCGACATTAAGGCAGAGCATGCGCTCATTAAATGCTTCGAATGGCTGACTACCACGTGGCGCACTGTCGGCATCGTACGGCGGCGACGGTGTGGTGCTTTGATGGGATCGAAGCGGTTCAAAATGGACGGTGCAATGCACGCTTTGGTTCCCGTGACCTGGATCCAACGGTGGATGCCGCCCGGCCTCCACCCTATAAAATCTTCATTCTCCCCTATCCCCCTCATTTGCTTTCGCGACCTCTACCTTCGCTCCTGGTATTTCGGTGCTCCGGCGATTCCATTCCTGCTCTCCGACGCTCTCCGGCGCCTCTCCCTTGATCTTTTTCCTCGCAGTAAGGCTCTATATCTTTTCTTCCTTATTTCCGGTGTTTCCTCCGCATTTCTTTCCCCAGTTTCAATCCTTGGGGCCTTTTTTCGCTTGCTGCCGCCTTTCTTCTATTTTTCCTCCTTTTTTATTCCTTCCGCTCGGATCATGGCTAGTTCTTCTCATCCTGAAGACCAGTCCCTCGGCCCATGGTACACCACCATGCAGTCCCGATTCGACCAGCATGATTTTGATGTTCTAACAGACAATTTTGAAATCCCCAATGATTTTGAACTTTTCTGTGTCTTCCGCGACCAGTTTACCGCTGGTCTGCGCTTCCCTGTACATCCTTTCATTATCGATGTTTGTAACTTTTTTGGTGTTCCGCTCGGCAGTCTGGTACCCAACACTTTTCGCCTTCTCTGCGGGGTTGTTGTTTTGTTCAAAATCCACAACATCCCCCTCCGACCGGACGTCTTTTTTATTTCTATTACCCCAAGCAATCAGAGCCGGGCACCTTCATGTTTCAAACTCGGCCCGGCTTAGTCTTCTTTAACAAACTACCTTCTTCCAATAAACATTGGAAGGAGTATTTTTTCTATATCCGTATGCCCGAGCAGGCCAATTTCCGGACCAAGTGGCAGGTCGACCTACCCCCCACTCCTGAGTTGAAGAAATTCAAGACCCGACCGGACTACCTCCATGCTGCAAACATGCTAGCCGGTCTACGGCTCGACATCAATAAGCTTCTTCACGAAGGAGTGATGTACATCTTCGGACTGAGTCCCATATGGACTCCTCTTCCAACCGGCTTCGGTAAGAATTTTACTTGGGTGTTTGCTTTGATTGATAACTGATTTTTCTCCTTTCCTTTGCAGCGGACATCGTCATGGAGTCGGTGATGGCCGACATTCTGAAGAGAAAGGCGGCGACGCTCGAAGCCGCGGCAGCCAAGGAGATGGCGGCGCTCGGCATCCAGTCGGTCGGCTCGCATGAAGGGGAGAGCGGGACTCATGCAGAGTCGGTCGCTCAGGTTTCTCAACAGCATGTGGCAAGCGGAGCCACTCCCAGCGGAGGACAAACTGCCCAAGAAGAAGGTTCCGCTCGGGATGAGGGATAACCCGCCTCGAAGAGGCACCGAGTGGAAACTCCACTCCGCTCGGCTACCTCTGCCGTTCAACCATCTGCCCGAGCTACTGCACATGCTCGCGGCAAGGCGCCAGAAATAGAGGCTATTTCGTCTGATCGGACGCCTTCGGAATGGGACGAGCGAGAGGCTCCTATTGAAGCTATTCCGGTCAGCACCCTTCCGCCCGCTCGTCAACCAGTCAAGCGCTCAACCATTCATTCTCAGTTTTCGGCGTCGGCTTCTGATCCTCTTCCGACCGCCGGTCGGACGACCCCCGGCCGCCGATCGGACGACCCCCGGCCATGGCCGCACTGTACGAGTCTCTCTTCATCTCCCGACTGAAGAGCTGCTGCCAGAGGCCGATCGTCCAACTGTGCCCGAGCACACCATCACCTTGAAGGGGCCCCTAGCCGAGATATGGGCTGACGCTCGGGCGCGCGTCGCGCTGATCCCCCTTTGAAATTTGGCCAATAGCCATATGCAGGAGGCCATGGGGGTAAGTTAAAACAGTGTTTGGTATGCCTTATCTCCATTCGACCACTAACAACTTCTAATTCTCTCGCCAGAGATGGGTGGAAGAGATAGCTGTCTCCAACCGCCTGGCGATGGTGGACGAGGAATTAAGACAACTGAAGGTGGTTAGCGGCCCGTCCGGCTCTCACGGCCCCTCGTATGCCGAGCTGCAAAAGGAGCTGAAGAAAGCTCAAGATTTGTTGGAGGCCGAGCAGAAAAAGACGGCCGATCAAGCCCATGCCTTGGCCGAGTCCGAGCGACAAGTCAAGTCGCTCGACACAAAAATAACCTTGGCCACCACTCGGAAAAACATGACCATTTCTGATTTGGAGAAGAAGAACGTGGAGGCTCGGGGCCTGGAGCTGAAGGTAAAGGAGCTGATGGAGCAGCTTGATAGAGAGAAGGCGGGCCGCTCGGCCGACGCGGAGAAACTTCAGAATCTGCAGGATTCCCTTACTGCCTCCCAGGCGGCCCTCAAAGAATATCAAGAGGCCGAGCCGAGTCGGGTCGCTGCCCTAAGACAGAGCTACATCCGCTCGACCTAAGTCGGGTCGCAGATTTTTTCAGAGAATTCAGGCGAGCGGATGTACACAGTCTTCGACTTGGCTATGACCGCCACCACCACTTATCTGAAGTCTAAGGGTCTTCTTCCGGAGTCCACTACTATTCCGGCCGGTGATCAAGTGGCACTCCTGGACAACATCCCCAAAGACCTTTATGATTACATTGAGTAGACGTCTGTATATGTAGTTAGGCCGCTAGGCCAAAAAATGATCCTTTTTTGTACTTAGGCCGCTCGGCCTAAAGTTTTAATTTTAATGCAACATTTCCCTTTCGCGTACTTTGTCCTTTTGCTAGTTAATGTGTGTTGTCCGCTCGCCTATTATCACATCTCTGGTATTCGAAAAGACATTTGTCGTTGCCCTTCCGCTCGGCTAAATATGTAATATTTCCAATATGCAACATTTCGCTTCGATAGCAGATATCGCTCGCCAGACACCGATGAAGTACCTTTGGGTACTGGGCCGAGCGGAACGTAGAGACGTTCGAACGATATTGACGGCGAGTTTCTTGGACAATTGCATCCTTTTTATTGGCCTCATCCGCTCGGATGATTTATAGACGCCGGCTCGTCTCTCGATATTTATCGTCGGAGCTCGATGGTCTTCCGCTCGGATGATTTATAGACGCCGGCTCGTCTCTCGATATTTAACGTCGGAGCTCGACGGTCTTCCGCTCGGATGATTTATAGACGCTGCGCCTCTCGATATTTAACGCCGGAGCTCGGCGGTCTTCCGCTCGGATATAGACGCCGGCTCGTCTCGATATTTAACGTCCGAGCTCGGCGGTCTTCCGCTCGGATGATTTATAGACGCCGCTCGTCTCTCGATATTTAACGCCGGAGCTCGACGGTCTTCCGCTCGGATGATTTATAGGCGCTCTCTCGATATTTAACGTCGGAGCTCGACGGTCTTCCGCTCGGATGATTTATAGACGCCGGCTCGTCTCTCGATATTTAACGTCGGAGCTCGACGGTCTTTCGCTCGGATGATTTATAGACGCCGGCTCGTCTCTCGATATTTAACGTCGGAGCTCGACGGTCTTCCGCTCGGATGATTTATAGACGCCGGCTCGTCTCTCGATATTTAACGTCGGAGCTCGACGGTCTTCCGCTCGGATGATTTATAGACGCCGGCTCGTCTCTCGATATTTAACGTCGGAGCTCGACGGTCTTCCGCTCGGATGATTTATAGACGCCGGCTCGTCTCTCGATATTTAACGTCGGAGCTCGACGGTCTTCCGCTCAGATGATTTATAGACGCCGACTCGTCTCTCGATATTTATCGTCGGAGCTCGACGGTCTTCCGCTCGGATGATTTATAGACGCCGGCTCGTCTCTCGATATTTAACGTCGGAGCTCGACGGTCTTCCGCTCGGATGATTTATAGACGCTGACTCGTCTCTCGATATTTAATGTCGGAGCTCGACGGTCTTCTGCTCGGATGATTTATAGACGCCGGCTCGTCTCTCGATATTTAACGTCGGAGCTCGATGGCCTTTAAGGCTAATTTGAACACCGCCGTTCGGCGAAGCTATTTGTCATCCTTTTTATCATTTTGCTGCCTGCATTACAAGTACATAGGCGACCAAAATATACACAAAAGTGAGTTACATCAGTGCACCTTTCACCCAGCTCGATAAGGTTGGAGATGATTCGCGCTCCACGGTCGGTCCAGCTGTCGCCCGTCTTCATCCTCCTAATAATAAGCGCCCGAGCGGAGCTTTTCGATGATTTTGAAGGGGCCTGCCCAAGGAGCCTCCAGTTTGCCGACGTCGCCGACCGACTTTACTTTTTTCCAGACCAAGTCGCATACCTGGAATGATCTGGGGATTACGCGCCGATTGTAGTTTTGCTTCATCCGTTGCCGGTACGCCATCAGCCGGACGGACGCCTTGGCTCGCTCTTCGTCGACCAAATCCAGCTCCATGTTCCTCTGTTCGGCGTTGCCATCATCATAATTCTGGATCCGGACGGACTCGACGCCGACTTCGACAGGAATCACCGCTTCACCGCCGTACACCAGATGGAAAGGCATGACGCTCGTTCCTTCCTTTGGGGTCGTGCGGATGGCCCATAAGACGCCAGGCACTTCATCCACCCAGTTTCCTCCCAAGTGGTCGAGCCGAGCGCACAGAATACAAAGGATTTCCCGATTGGCTACTTCGGCTTGACCATTGCTTTGAGGATACGCCACAGACGTGAAGTGTTGCTCGATGCCATAGCTTCTGCACCAATCTTCGAGCATCTTTCCTGTGAATTGCCGACCGTTGTCTGAAACAAGTCGACGGGGGATGCCGAATTGACAGATGATGTTCTGCTAGATAAACTTCTTGACCATCTGCTCGGTGATCTTGGCTAGCGGCTCGGCCTCCACCCACTTGGAAAAATAATCAACCGCCACCAATAAAAATTTCTGTTGTCCGGTCGCCATAGGAAACAGACCCACAATATCCATTCCCCATTGGTCGAACGGACAAGACACAGTAGCTGCCTTCATTTCTTCCGCCGGTCGGTGAGAGAAATTATGATACCTTTGGCAAGAAAGGCACGTCGCGACGGTCCGAGCGGCGTCTGCTTGTAAAGATGGCCAAAAGTATCCGGCTAGCAAGATTTTCTTAGCCAGCGATCGTCTGCTCGGATGCCCACCGCAAGATCCTTGATGCACTTCTTGGAGGATGTACGCCGCGTCTTCCGAGCTCATGCATTTCAACAGTGGGCGAGAGAAAGTCATCTTGTATAGTTGGTCTCCAATGAGCGTGAACCGACCGGCTCTCCTCCTTAGCAGCTGGGCTTCATCCCGATCGGACGGTGTAGCACCCGAGCGGAGGAACTCCATGATGGATGTCCGCCAGTCGCTCGGAAATGAGAGGCCCTCCATCCGGTCGACGTGAGCCACCAGCGAAACTTGTTCAATTGGCTGCTGGATGGCGACCGGCGTTATTGAGCTTGCGAGTTTGGCTAACTCATTGGCCGCTTGGTTCTCCGCTCGGGGTATCTTCCGGATAATAACCTCTCTGAAATCGGCCTTGAGTTTCTCGAAGGCTTGAGCGTAAAGCTTGAGCCGAGCGTTGTTGATTTCAAAGGAGCCTGAGAGTTGTTGAGCGACCAATTGGGAGTCTGAATGTAGCGTCACCCGTCCGGCCCCTACATGCCGAACAGCCTGTAAGCCGGCTATAAGGGCTTCATACTCTGCTTCATTATTCGTAGCTCTATAATCAAGCCGGACGGATAGATGCATCTTTTCTTCTTGGGGAGAAAGCAACAATACACCAATATCGCTCCCGAGCCGAGTGGCCGATCCGTCCACAAATATCTTTCACATGGCTTTGGGTTATGGCCTTTGCACTTCGGTGACAAAATCCGCCAAGGACTGCGCCTTTATCGTCGACCAGGGCTGGTATTGGATGTCGAATTCGCTCAACTCCGTCGTCCATTTAATGAGCCGTCCGGACACTTCAGGATTCAACAGCACTCTTCCCAATGGGCTATTCGTCCGGACGATGATAGTATGAGCCAAGAAATAAGGACGGAGGCGCCGAGCGGCGAGGACCAAAGCGAAAGCTAGTTTCTCGAGCCCAGTGTAGCGAGATTCAGCATCTTTTAAAATATGGCTTAGAAAATATACAGGCTCTTCTCCGCTCGCCCTTACTGGTGCCGAGCCGATGGCTTGCTCGGTTGAAGATAAGTAGATACAAAGTGGCTCACCCATAGTTGGCTTGGCCAATACCGGAAGAGAATTTAGATATGTCTTCAGATCTTCGAACGCCCGATCGCATTCTTCGTCCCAGTGAAACTTGGTGGCTTTGCGCAAGATTTTGAAAAAAGGCAGGCTCCGGTCGGCGGTCTTTGAGATGAATCTGGACAGAGCAGTTATCCGACCGGTCAAGCGCTACACTTCCCTCAGATTTCTTGGAGGCGACATATCTTGTAAACTTTCACTTTGCTGGGATTTGCTTCGATGCCCCGCTCGGTCACTATGTAACCCAAAAACGTCCTCCTTTTGTTCCGAACAGACACTTCTGTGGGTTTAACTTGACTCCATATTTCCGTAGCATTCGGAAAGTCTCTTCCATATCTTCAAAGAGATCGGCCGCTCGGACGGACTTAATGAGAATGTCGTCCACGTATACTTCCAGATTTCGCCCGATCTGCTCTTTGAACACTTTGTTCATCAATCTCTGATAAGTGGCTCCCGCGTTCTTTAGTCCGAACGGCATCACATTATAGCAATAGGTGCCGTCGGCTGTAACGAAGCTGACTTTTTTTTGGTCTTCTCGGGCGAGCGGCACTTGATGATAGCCTTGGTAAGCGTCGAGCATACATATCAGCTCGCAGCCAGCTGTGGAGTCCACCAGTTGATCGATCCGAGACAGAGGATAAAAGTCTTTCGGGCAATCTTTGTTGAGATCCCGAAAATCTATGCACACTCTCCACTTGTTGCCCGGCTTGGAGACTAATATTACGTTCGCCAGCCAGCTCGGGAACTGCACCTTGCGAATATGGTCGGCCTCCAAAAGCTTCTCAACTTCCGCCCGGATGATGACATTCTGTTCGGTGCTGAAATCCCTTTTTCTTTGCTTCACCGGCCGAGCGTCCGGTCGGACATGTAGCTCGTGCTGCGCTATGCTCGGCGAAATTTCGGGCAGCTCGTGCGTTGACCAGACGAAGACATCACAGTTTCTCCGGAGGCATTTGATCACTTCATATTTTTGGCCTGCCTCCAGGTCGGACGCAATGAACGTTGTGGCCTCCGTTCGGGTCGGGTGAATCTGCACTTCCTCTTTTTCTTCATAAACTAGAGAGGGAGGTTTCTCAGTTATAGCGTTCACCTCGATCCGTGGCTACTTCCGAGCAGAATTGGCTTCTGCTCGGACCATCTCGATGTAGCATCGCCGAGCTGCTAGTTGGTCTCCCCGTACTTCTCCCACTTTGTCCTCGACGGAGAATTTGATCTTCTGGTGGAAGGTGGAGACGGCCGCGCGGAACTCGCTGAGCGCCGGTCGTCCCAAAATGACGTTGTATGCTGAGGGAGAGTCAACCACCACAAAGTTTACTGTCCGCGTCCTCCTGAGCGGCTCTTCTCCCAGTGAGATAGCCAGTCAGATCTGTCCGACCGGCAGAACTTCATTGCCCGTAAACCCATAGAGGGGGGTTGTCATGGGCAGCAGCTCGGCGCGGTCAATTTGTAGTTGATCGAACGTCTTTTTGAATATGATGTTGACCGAGCTTCCTGTGTCAATAAAAACGCAGTGAATAGTATAATTGGCTATTACCGCTTTGATGAGAAGAGCATCGTCGTGGGGGACTTCGACTCCTTCCAAATCCCGAGGCCCGAAACTGATTTCGGGTCCACTTGCCCGTTCCTGGCTGCAGCCGAGCGCATGGATCTGGAGCTGTCGGACGCTCGCCTTCCTTGCTCGGTTAGAGTCGCCTCCGGTCGGCCCGCCAGCAATAATGTTGATCTCGCCTCGGGAAGTATTACTTTTATTTTCTTCTTCCCGAGCGGACGGTCGGGACCGTTCTCTAGACATTCGGCGATTCTCCCACCTTGGAGAGCGATGCCGATCGGGAGTCTGTTGTTTTCTCATGTCAACTTGAGTCTGATCGAACTTCATGAATTCTATGTCGCCTATCGGATGAGGGCGATCGTCGACCACCACTTCGGGAAACGGGATGAGCAATCAAGGGAAGACTTCGACAATCCCTTGTGTTGTGCGTATCCGTCCGGTGGAAGGAGCAGAACATTGGGGTCCATTTCTTCTTTGGCTTGGGCCGAGCGGCAGTTACCTCTTGCACGTGGGACCTGGCATGGGGGGAGCGGATTGCTTCGGCCCTCGGTCCTCTGGGTGGTTGAGCGTGCGGCTTCCGCTCGGCAGGAGGAGCCCGCTCGGTTGGAGTTTCTTTTTTCCGGGCTGCTTGGGCTTCCTCCACATTGATGTATTCGTTGCCCGGTGTAGCATGTGGTCGTAGTCTCGAGGCGGCTTCCGAATGAGTGATCGGAAGAAATCCCCATCCACTAGGCCTTGTGTGAAGGCATTCATCATGGTCTCCGAGGTGGCCGTTGGAATATCCATAGCCACTCTGTTGAACCGCTGGATGTAGGCTCGGAGCGATTCGCGGGCTTCCTGTTTGATGGCAAACAGGCTGACACTAGTCTTCTGATAGCGCCGACTGCTTGCGAAGTGATGGAGGAAAGCCGTTCAGAAGTCTTTGAAGCTTGAGATAGATCCGTCCGGCAATCTCCGAAACCACCGTTGAGCCGATCCAGAGAGGGTGGTGATGAAAACCCGACACTTCACCCCATCTGTGTATTGATGCAGGGTCGCTGTATTATCAAACTTGCCCAAATGATCATCCGGATCGGTGGTTCCATTGTATTCGCCGATCGTCGGAGGCACGTAGTGCTTGGGCAGAGGGTCTCGTAGAATAGCCTCTGAAAATTGGCGATTAATCCGCTCGGGCGATGCGTCCGCTCGGGGGGCTTTCCCTTTTCTGTCGTCTCGTCTAGGCATTTCATCCGAAGAAGATCCCCGATCTCGATTAGTTGCTGCGGCTTCAGGGGTGCGGAATAGGGCCCGATGGAATGCAACGGTGGCCTGTGGTGCTTCCGCTCGGCCACCAGATGCGGACGTTGCTTGCTACTCCTGCCGCTCGGCTGGTGCTTTCTGTTTTTGCTCCACAAGCTTGGCGGCCCTCAACTAGATCAGAGCGTCGAGTTCCTCCGTGGAAAGCGTCACCGTGTGTTGTCTTCCAGCTTCATCCATTGCTTCCGCTCGGATGCAGGAGCGTTCCCACAGACGACGCCAAATTGATCCTGTCCGAAAGCTGAATCAATGGACGCTGGGCACGTGGCGCTCTCCGAGTCGCTGGCGTGGATCTCAGGCCGGTCGGACGACGCTCCGGCGAACCTGCAAGGAAGTCGGGCCGGGAAGGGGTTCCCGGCGACGACTCTCCGACGCTCAAGTCAGGCAAAGCTCAACAAGAAAGTGGCTTCGAAAGTTGTATAACGCGTCCCTCCGGCGAAGGATGAGGGCCTTTATATAGGGCTGGGGAGAAACGGATACACACATACCGAGGTGTACACGTGTCCTTAGCCCATACCCTAGTAAGGGCCTGTCAGTGAGCTCACCTGATCCCATACTGCTATAGTTCAAGCATGTCTTCGACGGGACAGCGGAATCCCCTGTCGTAAGATTTGGAGTATGGCCTAAACGTGGAACATGCCCGCTGTCAGGAAAAGATGTCCCTTGTCCTTTTCCCCTTTGCTTCTGGCCGGTCGTCCGGCCGGCCGGCCTGCGCTCCGGGCGTCCAGCCGGCTTGCTGCCTTACGTCCGGCCGGGTGCATATAGTGGTCTACTTGGAAGATTCTCGGTGATGTGCTTTGTGGAGACTGTTAGCAGTATGTTTCCTCATTTTTCGGCCGAGCGTGTCCTCCGCTCGGCCCTACTATCCTGTAACATGAGCGTCGGGGCCCAGCTTCCTGCTGGGGCGCCCTTTGCCATCAGTTAGACCCCGGTCAGCCGGCCGGGCGTTCGACCCACCCATCTCCGGTCGGCCACCTGGCCCTTTGACTTCCACGTGGTGTTGACTCCCTAGAGCGGGGGTCCCCTGTTCTTACCGCCGGATCAATAAGTTTCTACAAGAGATTAAGAAAAGATTTGATATCTTTCCTTATTAAAAGATTAAAAGAGATTTTAATTTTTAGAGATAACTTTCTTTTTATCCACATGTTTAAAAGAAAGATTTTAATTTATTAAATTTCCTTTTTATAAACCAATCATGAAGGGATAAAAATTATTGGAGAAATTTTTATAAATTTTCGGAAACAAATTAGGAAGTTTTAATTATTGTTTAATTAAAACTCTCCTTGATTTGGGGAAATAAGTGGCCGGCCATGTTATAATGAAAATAAAAATTATTTTTAATTAAATAAAATTTTCCTTTTCATGGCAAAAGAATTAAGGAAGATTTTATTTAAATTTCCTTATTTGCCAAGATCAAGGATTATAAAAGAGGGGGTAGAGGAGGCTTTATGGTGAACGACTCTATTATTCTTTTCCTCCCTCTCTTCCTTGGTGGCCGACCTCTTCCTCTTCTCTCTTCTCCTTCTTGTGGTCGAACCATCTTGTTCTCTTGGAGTCCTTGTTGTGGCCGGATCTAGCTTGGAGAAAAGGAGAGAAAGGATGCTTCGCTCTTGCATCCCTTGGAGCTTGGTGGTGGTGGCCGAACCTCATCCTTTCTTGGAGTCATGTGGTGGCCGAACCTTGCAAAGAAGAAGAAGGTGCCTTGGTGGTTCTTGTCTCGGAAGATCATTGCCCACACAACATCCGGGATTAGAAGAGGAATACGGTAGAAGACCTAGAGGTTTTTGTTTGCAAAAGAAAAGGTATACTAGTATTTAATTTCCGCATCATACTAGTTTTATTTTTTGTAAAAATACCAAATACAAGAGGCATGCGATTCTAGTATTTCGAATTTGTTTTCGATGTTGTGTTCTTTTGTTTTTCTTTTCCTTGTGATTTGATTGTTCTTTTTGGTTGACCTAAAGTTATTTAAGGAAATTAAATATTAGCTTTCCTTAAAAGGCTTTGTCTAGGCGGTGGTGGTTGTTCCCATATCCAAGAAGGTCATGTGCCTCGCCATGCAGTCCTGGAAGCCAATTTTGGAAATTAATATTTAATGAAATTAATAACCTAGGTGATTTGGATCGAACGTGTTAAGTTCCGCAGGAGATCCAAGTCTAAACCTAAAAGAACAAATAAATTAAACTTTGGATCAAACGTGTTAAGTTCTGCAGGCAATCCAAGTTTAATTTAAAAGAACACATGGTAGCTAGGAAAAAGTTCAGACCTTTGTACAAAATTTTTATACAGTGGAACCATTAGGTTTTCCGAGTAGCAACCAATAGTTGAGCGCGTACCGGATCGAGTCCCGATTTGTCACTTCTTCTCCAAGGTTGCTTAGTTGAGTTATTAGCTCCTTAATCCTTGCTTGGAGTTGCATTACCTTCTCACCCTTATTCATCCGGAGGTTCGTTAACTGGGTCCGGAGGATGTCGCGCCTTCCTAGCTTTGCTTCTGAGGTGCCTTCGTGGAGCTCCAGGAATTTGTCCCAGAGTTCTTTGGTGGAGTCGTAGCTTCCGATTCGACTTACCTCCTGGGGCAGCAGCACGCTGAGTAGGTGAAATTCCACCTTTCCGTTGGCCACAAAATCGGCCTGCTCCTTCTTTGTCCAGTTGGATTTTTCTTTGTCTTTTGGTGTTGCATATCCATATTTCATGGTTAAAAGTATATCAAATTCAGTTTTAAAAAATACCTCCATTTTTCTCTTCCAAGTAGCAAAGTCTCCGTCGAACTTCAGGGGATGAATGGTCGTGCCGGCCATCGTCCCGATCTTTGTGCTTCAGTCGGCGGTTAGTCCTTCTGAGGCTGTCGGGCTCTGATACCACTTGTTGGCACAGCAGGACCGACAAGAGGGGGGTGAATTGCCTGCAAAATAAGAGTATACCCTCCTCAAGGCTTTCAACTTAAAATAATAGCAACTATAAAAATAATGAAATAACAGAAAAGAAAGGGAGACCAAAAATTGACTTGGTTACAACCAAGACGGTTGAACAGCTCCACTAGCAGAGTCTCCTTCACTGTAGGCAGAGAAGCCTTTTTACACTTAGAACGCTCACTAGTTGCTAGAAATTGATTACAAAGTTTATTACTTGAATGAATGAATATTTCCTAGCTTCAGGGGCCTTTAAATAGTCCTATCTCGAAGGTCCAAGGCGCCTCTAACCAAGTGAAGCGGATAAAACTCTATCTGCGCTCAAACGGTCGAGTTGACCGGCTTGGAGGTGCCTCAAGCTATGTTGAAGGCGCCTCAAACTGCTTGAGGCACCTCCAACCAGTATGAGGCACCTCAATCCAGTGTGAGGCACCTCAAACAAGTGTGAGGCGCCTCAAGACTGTTTTCCAGCTCCTTTCCACTTCGCTTTAGCTTCCGATGCTCCGATCTTTTGGGTGATTGCGACCAACCGGAATAGGGCTCACCCGAACCCAATTCCCGGCCTTCTTCTCGAGCAGGCTTCTGTCCCGGCTTTATGTCCCTCTAACGTCGCGCACATTCTTTTCGCCAACCGGTGTACTCTTCCGCAGCTCTCTCATCCTTCGGACGCACCGAGCCCGTCGGCTCCCTTCCCGTGCCGTCCTTCTCGCTAGCTGCATCTTCCACTCGACTTCCTGTGCCCCTAAGTTCCTAGACACTTAGACACAGGGATCAGAAAACAAACAGGACCTAACCTAAACTTGGTTGATCACATCAAAACAACCACGGAGTTCAACATAATCAACACTGATCAATCATATTACACATATCCCATCTAATGAACGAATCATTATTAAAATGAACTAATCATTTTTCATATGAACTAATCATATGGATATATGAACAAATTATATTCACATGAACTAATCATGTCAAGAAATGAACTAATCATTTCCAAGTTTGTTAACATATAACATAACTTTTCATTATTTAATTCTGTTCGTACATAACGACATAAATTATTACATGACTAAAAAACTAGATGAACTTACACTGTTCGTACATAACGACAGTAAATAGAACACTAATAAACTAGATAATCCAGCACTGCTCCCACTAGGACAAACACTAGTGTGGCAGTTAATATTATCCCTATTAACCTGGACTCATTTGGGATAATGTTAGATGAGGCAGCTTCAGGATTCTCCATCAGATCAATTTCTGAATCTTCCTCAAGCATTTCCTGATCCTCTTCAGACTCTTCAGGCTCTTCTTCACCCATATGGTGAAGTAGTTCCTCATATAGTTCTGAATATGTGACGAGTGTTGGATCGAGACCACGCTAGAGGGGGGGGGGGTGAATAGCGTTTGTGGCTATTTCTTTTGATTTGTAAAACAAACGAGTAAAAGCGCAGCGGAATAAAGAAATAACAAACACAGAGAGACAGGAAGATTTACTTCGTTCGGAGCCTAAAGCGACTCCTACTCGAAGGCCCGCGATCCTTGATCGCTTTCCGTGGGCAACAACTATAAGCACGATAAAACTATTACAGATTAACTACAATTTAAAGCAGTAAACAGATTATACCGACAACAAAAGACTAAATCGAAGCTCCGGGTTGTCGGGGTGTCGTTGCAGCACTTTCTGGATCGAGTCGTTAGCAGCTTGTCGCAGGGAGATTACTTAGATTGTCGTTGTCCTTGGTGCTGCACCTCGACCCTTCTTTTATATGAGGTTCCGAGCGCCTGGATCCCTTCCGAACGCCTGGAGTGTGACGTGGCCAACCAACTAGGATGCTCCACGTGTCAACTTCGCGCAGGGGATAAACTTTGGTCCCGGGCGCCCGGACCTGTTCCGGGCGCCCGGATCCATCCCGGGCGCCCGGACAGCCTTTTTCCAGCAGGTTCCTCACCTGCAAACAAAGGTTAGTCCGAGCAAAATCCCCTGCAAGACAGTGTTAGAATAAGACAAAACATCGTAAAGAAGAATTGACAGTCTTCGGACTGTCCGAGTCTGACTTCGGATTTCCAACCGGAAATCCTAGGTCGACCCGACGCCTACTGTTCCCTCTACGGGGAACGCGTCCTCACCTACTCCACTCAGGAGATTTACAGTACGATCCTCCAGATCGACTGGACTTTTGCTCAGCACTCGATGCTTCCGGACTTTCTGCTGGACATCCGCTTCCCGGCTAGTCCAGACTTTCACCTGGTTCGCGACACCAGGACTTTCCACCTAGGGTTACCACCCCCTAGGACTTTTGCCTGAAGCCATCGACCTGCCAAGACTTTCCGCATAGGGTTACCACCCCCTATGACCTAGGGTTACCACCCCTAGGGTTTTCCCTTTGCCTAACCGCAGCTAGGACTTTTCTCCACCTAGGGTTACCACCCCCTAGGACCTAGGGTTACCACCCCCTAGGGTTTTCACCTGCCTAACCGCAGTTAGGACTTTCCTGAAATACTCATTCAACATGTTAGATAACAAGGAATCTTAACTTTGAATCCCTTTGCCATTATCAAAACTTAGGTTCGATCGTCGGATGCTTCCTGCACCAACAATCTCCCCCTTTTTGATTATGGCAACAAAAATTCAAAGTTAAGAAAATAATGCCATTAAAAGATAAGCATGAAAATACAAGCATAATGATAGTTAAGTGCAGAACTAAATTAAGTGCAGAGCTCCCCCTTAATATAAAGACTCCCCCTTAATAAAAGCTCACTTTTTAAAATTTGAATTTCTTTCAATTTTCTTTAATTCTTTGAATTTTCTTCTACTCTCCCCCTTTGCCATATATCAAAAATCAATTGAAAGCAAGTTTTAAGATTTTAAGAAAACAATCTTTTTTGAGAGAAGGTAGAAGAAGGCTTGTGAAACTTAGTTAAACGAAATATTTTTCACCTAAGTTTAAAAGGCTAATATATGGATTATTTCGAATGATGTCTTTAGAAAAGTATTTTAGCATTTAGAGTTAAAATTTATAAGGTGGCTAAGTTTGAGAAAGTTTGAAGGTTGCTATATGAGTCACTTTAGCTAAGCCTTTTGCAAACAATGAATTTTGAGAATGTAGGTTCAGTTTAAAAGGTACTTAGCGTTAAAACTTAATGTTGAAAAGATAGGAGTAAGACTTTGTTAATACAAAGAGGGAGTGACTAAATGTTTAATTTAGGTTATTTATTTTAGCTGGTCTTTAAGTCCAAGCATGAGGTTAAATAGATTTTAAGTTATCCAGATTGTTTTGTTCAGGTATCAGAGCCCTAAAGTATGAGCATGCTCAAACTTCAAATCTCCATTTCCTTCAGGGCTAATTCCATGTTTTTGTAAGTCTAGTAAATTTAGGGGAGCAAAGGATTTTGAATAAGTTTTCCAAATATTTTTCAAAGGATTTTGATTTTCAAGTATTTTTCAAAGATTTTGAAATAAGTTTTTCAAGTATTTTTCAAAGGATTTTGAAATAAATTTTTCAAGTATTTTTCAAAGGATTTTGAAATAAGTTTTTCAAAGATTTTTCAAAGGATTTTGAAATAAGTTTTTCAAAGATTTTTCAAAGGATTTTGAAATAAGTTTTCCAAATATTTTTCAAAGGATTTTGAAATAAGTTTTTCAAAGATTTTTCAAACGATTTTGAAATAAGTTTTCCAAATATTTTTCAAAGGATTTTGAAATAAGTTTTTCAAGTATTTTTCAAAGGATTTTGAAATAAGTTTTTTTTTTCAAATATTTTTCAAAGGATTTTGAAATAAGTTTTTCAAAGACTTTTCAAAGGATTTTGAAATAAGTTTTCCAAAGATTTTTCAAAGGATTTTGAATAAGTTTTTCAAATATTTTTCAAACGATTTTGAAATAAGTTTTCCAAAGATTTTTCAAAGGATTTTGAAATAAGTTTTCCAAATATTTTTCAAAGGATTTTGAAATAAGTTTTTCAAAGATTTTTCAAACGATTTTGAAATAAGTTTTCCAAAGATTTTTCAAAGGATTTTGAAATAAGTTTTTCAAAGATTTTTCAAAGGATTTTGAAATAAGTTTTCCAAATATTTTTCAAAGGATTTTGAAATAAGTTTTTCTAATGATTTTGAAATGATTTTTAAAAGATTTAGAAATGATTTTGAAATGATTTTGAAATGAAGTTTAAAATGATTTTGAAATGATTTTTAAAAGATTTTGAAATGATTTTTCAAAGATTTTGAAATTAAGTTTAAAATGATTTTGAAATGATTTTTAAAAGATTTAGAAATGATTTTGAAATGATTTTTCAAAAATTTTGAAATTAAGTTTTGAAATAACTTTGAAATTTAAGTTTTTAAAATAACTTTGACATTAATTTCAATTTGAATTAATTATCAGTTTGGTTTTAATTACTTAGTCATCTCACCCGATCTAAATTCTCAATCAGGGAATCCTATAATTTTTGTGAGATGAATTGAGGTTCAATTTAAGGATTTGGTTTAGTCTTGTGTTAGATTCAGGTTTAGCTTTGGGTTCAACAAGTAAGCATTTTTCGAATAAACTTCTGGGCTATGGTGAGTCACAAGGAGCTCATTAAAGTAACCAAACCTTCGAGGTTTTCCAAATAGTCCTACCCATTGAACTTAATACTAAGACTTGGTCTAACTAGTTAGGATCCATTTAAGGGTAGCTTCGGTCAGTTCCACTTGGCCAAATGCACCAGGTTGAAGCCATATCTTCCTAGACATGCGATGCCCAAGCTTCCCTAACGTACTATCATCCAAAAACTTCACCAGTACTGTGGTTCAAGTTAAACTTATCCCGTTTTAATCTAACCTTAATTACCCTGCCGGGTAATCTATTCTTGTTTTACCCATTCCAGGTAAATTAGGTTCAATTACCCTGTCGGGTAGTTTAGTTGGAGGTGCCAGCTAGTTTGGATCCTCCATCTATTTTTCAATTTTATAATTTCGACTTATGAATTTATAATTTGAATTTTGAATTTTTGAATTTTAATTTAATTTCGAATTTAGAATTTGTAATTTCATTTTTGAATTTATAATTTAATTTCGAATTTTAAATTTTGAATTTAATTTTTGAATTTATAATTTAATTTCGAATTTTGAATTTCATTTTTGAATTTATAATTTAATTTCGAATTTCGAATTTAATTTTTGAATTTATAATTTAATTTCAAATTTTGAATTTAATTTTTGAATTTATCTTTTAATTTCGAATTTTGAATTTCATTTTTGAATTTATAATTTAATTTCGAATTTTGAATTTATAATTTAATTTCGAATTTTGAATTGAATTTTTGAATTTATAATTTAATTTCAAATTTTAAATTTTGAATTTATAATTTAATTTCGAATTTTGAATTGAATTTTTGAATTTATAGTTTAATTTCGAATTATCGTTTTTCTCTTTGCTCCCCCTGGATCACGGCCTCGATATGGTCTATCGAGGTAATGTATTTGATCTTTCGGGACCCAGTATTGACCAAGTCCAACTTGATTGATCAATTTGGACTTGGGGACCCATGCTTGGGCTGTGTTACTACTTTGTTTGTTTATTAAGGATAAGTAAGATTTATATTTACTTTTATATCCTAGCCCAGTTCTATTGTAAATGGCCCTTTGTGTCCCAAGAATTAAGTCCAAGTTCTTGGAGCTCAAAGAAAACCGTTCTAAAGTAGTTTTTAAATCTTTAACCTGATTTTTTAGACTTGAATTTTCTTCCTCAAGTTTATGAACTTGAGTTGGAAATTCAGTCTGACTCTGGTCATGTAAGGTTTTAGTGTCAGCCACTTCTTTAAGGACAGATACTTCCTTTAGAAGTGACTTAACTTTCAGGTTTGACTTAGCTAATTTGCGCAATAAATAGCTAACTAAAATGTTTAACCGGGAGATACTTACAGCGGGGTCTGGTCCTTCGGAAACGGATACGGATCCGTGGCTTTGCTCGGACTCCGCCTCGGACTCGCTCTCGCTTCCGGATTCGACGATTTGGTCCCGGGCCATTAATGCGAGTAGACTCGTCTGTTCGAGCTCGTCGTCGTCGTCCTCCGATGAAGATTCGTCCCATGTTGCCTTAAGGACCTTTTTCCTTCTTTGCTTTTTGACTTCCTTCAGGTTAGGGCAGTTGGATTTGATGTGCCCTTTTTGGTTGCAGCCGTAGCATGTAACTTCAAACTTCATCTTTGAGTTCTGTGAACCTTCCTTCGTTTTTACTGCCTTTTTTAGATCTCTTTTGTTGAAGCCCTTCGTTTTGTAGAGCTTCTTTACGAGGTTTACCAGCTCGGTTGTAATTTCAATGTCTTCATCGTCTGAGTCTGGTTCAACCTCCGACTCCGGTTCCGTTCTTCGTCGTGATCTCGGTTCCCGTGTTCGACTTGTACCTGCAACCAACGCAATACCTTTCTCGGTTGGTTGTGCATTAGTCTGCTCATGAAGTTCAAATTCACAAAATAATTCGTCTAATTTTATTGAAGACAAGTCCTTGGAAACTTTGTAGGCATCTACCATTGATGCCCACAATGTGTTCCTTGGAAATGAGTTTAAAACATACCTTATGACGTCCCGATTCTCTATCTTCTGTCCGATTTCGTGAAGAGAATTGAGGATGTCTTGGATTCTCGCATGTAGAGAACTTGCCGTCTCGCCTTCCTGCATCTTTAGATTATATAATTTATTAAGTAAAAGATCTCTTTTACTTACCTTGGTGTCGTTAGTGCCTTCGTGGAGTTCGACTAGCTTTTCCCAGAGCTCCTTTGCGGAAGAGAACGGGCCGACTCTGTTGAGTTCTTCTTTGGTAAGGCCGCACTGGAGGGTGCAGGTAGCTTTGGCGTCGGCTTCCACCTTTTTTATTAGAGAGGCGTCCCACTTCTCGCAGGGGGTTGGATTGCCGTCGTCATCGGAAGGTAGCTGAAGTCCCGTCTTAATGATCATCCATGTTTCAAACTGAATCTTCAGATACGTCTCCATTCTTCCCTTCCAATAACCGAAATCATCTCCGGAGAATAGTGGGGGACGAACAGTACTGAACCCCTCTTGTTGAGCCATTTGTAATATGCAACAAAAACAACAAAAATATATGTTCCAAGACTACGTCTTGGATTAGTAGTGCGGGAATAAAGAATAGTAGTAATAACGAGCTCGAGTGGTGTTGCACCAACTTCGGGCAAAAGCCGATTCGATAAAAGAATTAGAATAAAGTTTTAAGGCTAAATTCTAATTGACTCCGAAAAATATAAAATCGAAAGAAAAATTTGTTTTGAAAGGTGGTTGCACCAATTCAAAACGACCCCTCTCTGATACCAATTGTTGGATCGAGACCACGCTAGAGGGGGGATGAATAGCGTTCGTGGCTATTTCTTTCGATTCGTAAAACAAACGAGTAAAAGCGTAGCGGAATAAAGAAATAACAAACACAGAGAGACAGGAAGATTTACTTCGTTCGGAGCCTAAAGCGACTCCTACTCGAAGGCCCGCGATCCTTGATCGCTTTCCGTGGGCAACAACTATAAGCACGATAAAACTATTACAGATTAACTACAATTTAAAGCAGTAAACAGATTATACCGACAACAAAAGACTAAATCGAAGCTCCGGGTTGTCGGGGTGTCGTTGCAGCACTTTCTGGATCGAGTCGTTAGCAGCTTGTCGCAGGGAGATTACTTAGATTGTCGTTGTCCTTGGTGCTGCACCTCGACCCTTCTTTTATATGAGGTTCCGAGCGCCTGGATCCCTTCCGGGCGCCTGGAGTGTGACGTGGCCAACCAACTAGGATGCTCCACGTGTCAACTTCGCGCAGGGGATAAACTTTGGTCCCGGGCGCCCGGACCTGTTCCGGGCGCTCGGACCTCCGGGCGCCCGGATCCATCCCGGGCGCCCGGACAGCCTTTTTCCAGCAGGTTCCTCACCTGCAAACAAAGGTTAGTCCGAGCAAAATCCCCTGCAAGACAGTGTTAGAATAAGACAAAACATCGTAAAGAAGAATTGACAGTCTTCGGACTGTCCGAGTCTGACTTCGGATTTCCAACCGGAAATCCTAGGTCGACCGACGCCTACTGTTCCCACCACGTCCTCACCTACTCCACTCGGAGATTTACTGTTGCAGGTCGATCCTCCAGATCGACGGACTTTTGCTCGACACTCGATGCTTCCGGACTTTCTCTGGACATCCGCTTCCGGCTAGTCCAGACTTTCGGTTCGCGACACGGGACTTTCCACCTAGGGTTACCACCCCCTAGGACTTTTGCCTGAAGCCATCGACCTGCCAAGACTTTCCGCATAGGGTTACCACCCCCTATGACCTAGGGTTACCACCCCCTAGGGTTTTCCCTTTGCCTAACCGCAGCTAGGACTTTTCTCCACCTAGGGTTACCACCCCCTATGACCTAGGGTTACCACCCCCTAGGGTTTTCACCTGCCTAACCGCAGTTAGGACTTTCCTGAAATACTCATTCAACATGTTAGATAACAAGGAATCTTAACTTTGAATCCCTTTGCCATTATCAAAACTTAGGTTCGATCGTCGGATGCTTCCTGCACCAACAACGAGTCCTTCATGACGCCCCCATACATAGTCTGCTATTATCCTAGGATACTCTGGCAATGATTGCATCAATGCCCAAATCCTATAACTGTCCAGGACTGGAAACTTTTCTTGCTCAAGTTTCCAGAACAGTCTATCAAGCCTTCTTACATGTCCGTCGACTCCATAAGCAGACTTATACTCTATCTCCAGAATCTCCTCTCGGAGCTGGTTTCGCCGCACTTCGTGACGAGTCAATGTGGTAATAGTCCGTGCCATCTGAAAAATTGAATTTAAATAAGTCAGTACAAAAACCAACTAACCAGTACAAAACTAGTTTAATTCAATTCATACAACCATAATACCATCATTATAAATCAAGAAAAACAAATCTTCCTGATTTTCAGGAGTCTAAGTCGACTGACCCATTGGGCTGGTTAATCAGGAGTCCGGATCTTAAGCTTAGTTTATTGTCCTCATTAGAACTAATCTAATTGGATAGGGATTTATGGCATATGTTCTATTATTGTTTAAGCTCATTTGAGTCAATCTCAAACTTATTGATCAAACTCAGGTCCGTTTGATTCATCCAATGCCCATTGGATTAAGTCTGATCCATTAGAACAAATCTAATTTTTATGATCAAATCTGATACAACAGAACTAATCCGGTCATATTTGATCAACCCAACTACTATAAACAAGATCACCTTAATTAATTCAATAATAAACTGAACTGGTTAAATCAACAAATAATTTGAACCAGCTTAAGGTATCATTGAATCAAATTGGTCTGCTTAAATCAACTAATAATTTAAACCAGACCTGAGTTTGATTGGACAAGTTGATCTGGTTCAATTTTCAGTAAATTGAACCATAAATTAATTAAATATTTATTTATTTATTAATAATACATTTATATATATATTTAATTAATTAATAAATATATTTAATTAACCTTTGCTGTTCATGTGAAGAACAAAAAAATAAAAAAACAACATGCATGCAAATTTTTTTTTATACACGTTTTCATTTTTTTTTACGATGCTTCGTCAAAAATACTGTTCATTCTACTTTTTTTTCTTCTCTTCAATCGATTGAAGCAGTTTCTTTTCTCACTGTGCTTCGTCAAAAACACTGTTCATCTCATGATTTTGAATCGATTGGAATACAATTTCAATCGATTCAATCCAATTGAATCGATTGGTTAATCGATTCAATTGATGAACAGTATCGTCTTCTTCGCGATAGAAGAAGAAAAACACGAGCTTTTTCACGTCGATTTCCATGCTTTCAAAACTATGCTCTGATACCATTGTTGGTAATTTTTGACAGCATAAAAATCGAAACTAAACAAAAATAAAACAATACGGTAAATATAATCACTCACAGTGATCTCCCGAAGTCGCAACTGAAGACGCCGACGGTCGAAGTGGGTAGCCGCTGTCAGAAGCACAATCACGGGGCAATCAGAAAGTGCTCCAAAGTTCACGAGCCAAATCCCAACCACTGGGTGTTCTCCTCTGCTCGCTGATCACCTCGCAAAGCTCTCTGATCACCTCCGCTGCGCTCCTCTGATCAGATTGCCTTGGACGTCATCATATATAGCAAGCAAGACATCGGTTACCAACCGATGCCTGATGGTTGCTTTCAATGGAGGAAGATGAAGGTGAATGGGCACCCCTTCATCTTCCTGACGTTGCAACTGATGCAATGTTTAACAAATATATAAGAAGATAATTATAATCAGATTAGTTGCGGTCCATTTATAAATTCATCATCTCCAGATTATAATTTGGATCGAGACAGATAGCTGAAAGTCACCTGAAGACTGTCGGTAGTGGGCAAGTGACTAGATAGTATGGTGCCGAGCGAGGGACGACCTCCAGCCACTTGTCCCGACAAATAATAATCTGGAAGACAATGGACTTTAAAAAAATCATAATTAATTACAATAGAATCATGATCACGATATGACTATAACTATAAATGGTTCATCTTTGGTCTATTGGTTTTTTATCAAAAAATCTGATCTCCATGAGATGACGGCGTGTGTGGGCTTGGAAGGGCCTAGCATGCCATGCAAGCCTAATGACCTTGCTTAGTCTCACTCAGCTAAATCATGATCATAATTCAATTGTAATTAGTTGCGATTCCTCTCTGATTCATCTTTCCATTTAAGTTATAGTTTAAGTTGAGATAAGCAGCCAGAGGCCACTACCGAGTGGGAGACGACCTTCGACAATCCATCCCGATCCAAATTATAATCTGGATAGGAAGGTAAACCCATAGATAGATTATAATCAATTACGACTGAATTACGATCGTAATTCAACCATAATTATATTATGGATCATCCTCCGATTCATAAAAAGTAGATTAAAGGATCTAGTCTTGAATTTTTAGGGGTGTCTGGATCAGATAGGTTCGAATCAAGTTTAAATAAAAACTTTACAAAAAAAATTCCAATCGAACCTGACATGAATTTGAATCCGGCCTAAAGATGTTAAATCCGAACTCAGATAATCCAACTAACCGAATAATTCAATTATTTTTTTTATTTTCTATAATTTTTTTATTTTATCTAATACTTCATTATTATTGTACTAATCATCATATTAATTAAAAAAATTATTAAATTTTAAATTCAAATCTACCTAGATAATTTAACTCGATCCTGACACAACCTAAATATCTTTCGGCTCAAATCTGATACATACTGAAAACTCCTCATCCGAATCGGATATTTTTCAAATTCATTCGGATTAAAATGAGCGATTTTAAAATTTTCCCTATCTATAAATCCTGTGAACCGCGGGACCCACGTAATTGCCGACCCCGATGTTTAATCGCGTCGTAAATGCCACGTTAACAAACTAGGCCTACTCGTGTATAATTCGTACGCCGTTCATTGTCCGCGTCGCATGTTTTTTAAAAACGATTCGGGTCAGTTCTTACTTCTCCGCAAAGGCTTCTCTTCTCTCCTTCCGCAATCGTGCCTTGTGATGAGAGTCGAACGAAAGGGAGAGCGATCGAGATCTGCTACTGAGGATTGATATGATCGTCTCGGCTCTTCTGACGTCGGTGGGGATCAATCTCGGAATCAGCGTCCTCTTCTTCGCCCTCTACTCCGTGCTCCGGAATCAGCCGTGCAACATCAAAATCTACGCCCCTCGACTTGTCGCCGAGGGCCGTGCCCAAGCGCCCGGGCGATTTAGCATTGAAACCTTACTACCTTCCGCCGGTTGGGTTCGTAAGGCATGGCAACCCACCGAGGAAGACCTCTACAATTCGTGCGGCCTCGATGGAGTCGTCTTTGATCGAATCTTCAGTTTCAGGTTCCATTTTTTCTTATCAATCTCTCCTCATATTGCCTCAAAATCTTATTTTGGCACAGATCACTCTGACTAACCCTTAAAAAGTACGTTCTTTTTTGGTCTAGTTGGTTTCGTTTTGATTATGGATTTCAACTTTCTGCAGCTTGAAGGTTTTTTCTCTTGCTGCGATCATAGGAGTATTTGTTCTCCTTCCCGTTAATTACTTGGGGGACCACCTTCGGGATATCGACTTTTCTGATCTTCCCAACAAATCTCTTGATCTGTTCACCATCTCAAATGTAAACGATGGCTCTAATTGGTAACGTCTATTTACACACAATTTTATTGTGCTTTTCTCTTGCTGTATATCTTGCGCACAAATTATTAGTTTAATTTTTTTTGAGGAAAAACTTATATGCTTTCTGAGTATCTGAAGTCTTAATTAATGTCTTGTGATAAGCGGGCATCCAACTAACGTTATCCAGAACAAGAAGGCTTGAGCTTGCTAGTGCCAATAATTACGGAAGTGTATGTTCAAATAAGTCAAGTCAGATCGCGAGGGAGGTCTATAATAGTCCAGTATAGTTCACACGTCCAAACGTGACAAGAATGTTCAACTTTAAACTTTAGATATGAGGGTCTTGTTATAGCTTAGCTCGTAGGCAATTTGTTAACTAATTAATTTAATGTTCTCAAAAATTGGTCATTAAATTCTGGAGCTGGCATGAGTTGGAAGATTTTGTCTTTAGATTTGCAAATCAACTTGCCATCTTATTTCAATTCTGATGCGTTCACAGAAGCACTTGTCTATCTATTTCCTGTAAATTCGTTACAACCTTACCTTGTCATAATGTAATGAAGTTCCCTCATATATTCTAGGGGTATAAAGTTGACGGGATCAGAGAGTCAGGGAATCTACTGAGATCTTCTACCTTGATGGATTGTTTACAATATGAGCTGGATACACTATGGTTACTGATGCTAATAATATCTAGTTGATTATTGATTTGCTGGGAACCTAGAACCAAGGTGCTTGGTGCAAAATCTTGATTGACAAACTGAAAAACTTGCTAAGTAGTTGATCTCACACAGCTTGAATTAAATTCAAAGAATAAATTTCATATATAGAATTTGACGGATCAATATCTCACATGAGTATGGATGTAGGTATCTGACTCATTCTTTGAAAGGTTTTACACATGGGAAATGTAAATGCTGATGTCTGACTTGGTATGTACGCATTCAGTTTAAGCGTCCAAGATAAAGACGTAGGAAAGCACTTTTAGTGTGTGTCCTACCTACCTAACTCTCTGTCTCTCATTCTCATTGTGATTGAATTTTCACAAACATCATTGTTTAGAATAACTTGAAATATTGTTCCATGACGGTTGACGCGAGTGAACATTTGTTTCTGCCCACCGACTATCAAGCAGAACATAGCCAAGACCTACGAAACACCTTGGTGGACAAGCGTGAGTCTTTTGCGAGCATGGGTTGGGATCCCTAGGGCTATATGAATCTTCCATTGTTCTGTGAATCTTAAAAGTTAAGGCAGTAAAGTAGCAGGGTATGCTCACATTTGTTGATGTTTTCAAATGTTGTCCAATAAACCCCCTCTGAATGATCAATTTTATAATATAATGTATGTTATAGATGTTTTGTGCACTTACTTTGATTGGAGCATGTTGCTTGTCTCTATAGGGTGTATAATGTGTCAATGTTTTGGCCCTCTCAGCTAATGTGGAAATTAAATAGTAAACGAGAGTGGCTCTGTCTTATTATTCTATTTTAAACTCAGGTAAATCTTTGATTTTGGTATCATTTAAAGTGACATTTTTACCTGACCAAATCAGTAGTTTTGTTCTTGATGCTTGTTGAAACTGGATTGCCATTCAGAACTTAAGAATTCTTTGGCAGATTCTTCATGGTTATTAATTTGTCTGTCTCTTCCTGGGTGTTTCAATATGAAGGATTATCTATCTTATTCTCATTCTTTGGCGAGGTCATGTTTGTTGAAGTTAAGAATTTATTGGCAGGTTATGGTGTCATTTTTCTGCAGCATACATAATAACAGGTGTCATGTGTTACCTTCTGTATGCTGTAAGTGTTGCTTGTACTGAATTTTTTTCACATGCTATACCCTGCCTATTTGTAGAAGTTTTTTTCCTAGTAATTCTGCTCGCTCTCTCTCTCTCTCTCTCTCTCTCTCTCTCTATATATATATATATATATATATATATATATATTCCTTGAAGGATTGCAGGATTGAACTTTGGTTGGGCAGGTTGTATAATATTTATATATCTACCACTTGGTGAAGAGTAACCCTGATTTACATACTCGTGTGTACTTTGTTGTCTTTTGCAGGAGTATAAATATATATCTGAGAAGAGAATTGCATACTTTAGTTCTTCAAAGCCACAACCACATCATTATACCATTCTTGTTCGTGATGTCCCTTTACATGCTGGGAATTCTATAAATGACACTGTTCGGGCATTTTTTATGGAGTATCATCCATCAGATTGCTTGTCTAATATCGTGGTTTGTCGAACGAGCAAGCTTCAAGGTCTCATAGTAAGGAAAAGAAAAATATGCTACACAATTATACCATGATGAATGAAGACTGTTCAATGTTTCAGTAGCTTGTAATTCTGGAAAATTGACCATTTTTTTTAATATATTTTATAGAACTAGTCCACTTCAAATATAAAATAGTTATTGATCATGTTCACTCAATAGTTAGAGAAGTTAAAAAATTTGATATTTTTGTAGAATTTGGGGAAAATTATTTTATTACATCATGATTGAGATAACCATTACATAAGCTACTAGGCTAAATAACCATATTTTCATGTAATCCTATGTGTAATAAAATAATCCTATGGCTAAATAAGCTACTAGGCTAAATAACACTATTTGGCCGAAACCGTCTGATGGACTTAGAGAGCTCAGAATGACATAGAACGAAGTCCTATGTGTTCGTCTAGTTCTTCTGATTATATATATGCCCTCAAATATCAATTTGACATAATATATTGAGAGCAATTTTTTTTAGCCCCTGAGGCTACGGTGTAAGCGAAAAGGAGCCAAGTTGTCAGACAGACATCCGCAGTTTGATCCTCAACTACGGTGCATTTGGGGCGTGCAATCATGAGATGTTGGGCTTCTAGGCCGCTTTCAAGCGCTTCTTGATTTACCTGACGATTGGTGGGAAATTTGGGCCGGGTCGGTTACCTCAGTTCGGTGTTACCTGGTTCAATATTTTTCATATTTTCATCTAATCCAACATATTAGATTAACTAGAAAAAAGACTAAGGCATGACTATAGTGAAACAAAATATAATATTGGCATGCAGGCTAAACAAAACTTAGGGGAGCACATAGCCAATGATCACTTTGAACTCAAATCCTTCGATCTTAGACCGGCCAACACATCAACAAAGAAAGGATAAAGTGAAACAAGAAGAAAATCTCAAGAACAAATCTCGTGAATAGCTTCTACTTGAAGTGACCCATTCAACAACGCGTAATAAACTGATGTTTAACCCAAAAAACAAAGCCCTCAAAAGTCTTAGAGGATAGATGGATAGCATCGATGACCCTTTGCTAGAAGTAGAAAATGAGAGCATGATACTTCTCTGTTCAGGTCCCCATGGGAATTTGGCTGCAAATATACAATACATAAATAAAAGAAGATAGAGGTCAAGACAAAATCTGCTAAATGAGGAAGAAGAGCGCAGATCAGAAGAGTGGTCTTGACATTGAGGAAGAGGTATGTGTTTTGCGGGAAGATGAGGAAGAGTATGGAATGCTTGGTGGAAAGGACACTGGCTATGATCGAACAGATGGAATAGAGGAAAACATATAGGGACCATTGTAGCCTGGTGGAATGGACAAGCTGAATGTACAGAATGGGGAGGAAGAAAGGAGGCTAAATTGCCCATGGAAGTAAAAGGAGAAAGGGTAAAAAACCTCAATGCACAGTCAAGTAGGTTGCCAAGACATCTTTGATGTTGTAGGTCGTGAGGATGCATGAGGCCTAGTAGGAGAGAAGCAGAGAAGACCATTGTTTCATGTATGTTCACTTTGGTTGATACGACAAGATGTTGAAGAGTGTGCCTTAGAAGGAATGTATATCTCAATGCCAAAATCCTCGGAAGAGAAGTTTGTGAGGGAGGGAGGAAGCTTGCATATCTCAACTAGAAAGATTGCTTGAGGGGGGGAGGGGGTGTCGGTGATGTTGTACATGGGTGAAAGGAAGTGAGATCGGGTGAAAAGGAGAGGGGTGTGGCTTGCGGTGAGAGATTTTTGTGATTTAGTGGCTAGAGATTAGAAATGTGATATGAGGATTGGGAGGCAGTTGTCAAAATCAATGACCTGGGGAATATTGTGAAAGAAATCCTAGAAAAGGGTTGACTTGGCAAGCTTTTATATGTAGGTACATGTTCTAGTACCTTGCTTTTAAGTGAGAATATATTAAAAATCAGCATTTCAAATTAACATATAGATAGCTAAGTTATCCCATAGTATTCTTGGCTATACATGCATATAAGAAATTTCAGTTGGCTATGTTATGTGAATGTTTCTAAATGACAAAGTTGAGTGCATTCATCAGCCTTTAGGTTTAGAATATTGCCAAACCTAGCTTTGGCTTTCATTGCTGCTGTTGAATTACCTTTTTTTTTTCAACCTTTCCTTATGCAGCTTTTGTAAATGTTAGCTTATGATGTCAGCATATGATATTTCTTGACGGCCTCAACTACTGACTTTCTGCTTGTAAAGGGTTCTAGAACTTTGAGAAATGCGCATTAGTAATGTTATGATATTCTGATAAATGCTGAAGCTCATTCATTTGGCTTTGTCTTGAGCAAGAATATGCTAGATTACCTAAGACTGCCAAATCACTGTTCTACTGAATGTGTGAAACTTTGGATACATCTTAGATTCTCCATATGCATCTAGTTTTGATTGTGATCTGCAAGCCTTTTGTTTCATTTGCTTGTCTTTAGCTCTACTACTCTCATTTGAGTATTATGTGAAAATTGTTGTGCAGACTGATGCAGAGAATATCTATAGGAAACTCACCCACCTGAAATCAATTGCCAGTTCCTCAGGAAATCAAAATCGTAGTGGCTTCTTTGGACTGTTTGGAAAACGTGTTGATCTTGTGCATAATTATTCGAAGAAATTGGAAGATATAGAACAGAATGTCAGATTAGTGCAATCAGATTCACGGGGAGAGGTACATCATTTTCTCCTGAATTTCAGTGATCACATATGAAGATTAATCACATCTTTTCCAGCAAGGTTGAAGTTTTTGTATAATCATGTGACAAAGCTAAAACTGAGTGTTACTACACTTTCCATTGCATAATTATCTTTCTATTCGGGTCAATTTGAATAATGCTTTTCATCCAGTTTTCTTAGGATGTTTTAGTTTCATTTCGTAGAGTTTACACTAATTGAGCAAGTTTTACTGTGTACATTAGCCCGTAGATTTCTAATAAACTCTAGGTTTTCTTCAATGATAGAACATCTCATTCTTTCTGGTTGATTAGATGCATGTGTTTCAGGTAGCTAAAGTCAGCTTGAAGTATGGAATATTTTTATTTCAGATAGTTATAACCTATATTTTTGAAAATCTAGCAGGATTAAGAAATTAAATATTTTAAACTATTCATTGAACATTTGTCATAGTTTAATGCTCACTAGCAACCACACAACCCTCCTCCTTTATCCGGACTTGGGACCGGCCATGACTGGTCCATGATGGGCGGAGTTATTTTAAACTATGCATTGATATAATAAAATTTGGGATGGAACTCTAAGTTGGAGATGTTCCATGCAAGCTTTTAAATACCATTCTGGTGCCAGTTTTGACACTCTATTGCACTGGTATTATGGGCAGGATGATGAGCCACTTTTTGCTTTTACCCAACAAATAAAAAAACTTAAGATCATTCTTCAGTCCAGCACTGGCTGACCACTGCCACTAAGCATGTTCTTCATAAGTTGCTTCTAACTAAATCAGGATCCTTACTCTATGTGATAATCCATGCAAAATATTTGCTATCATCAAGTTGAAAATCTGTGTATTCGGGTGAAGCTTCTTTTGTATGCGTCCTTTTGACAAGGGCTCATTGATTTAGCTGACATGCATGTAATGCTTCACTAAAGCCATTTTTACCATTTTCTCACTTTGAAATTTTGTCTTTCTGGTCTTATTAATTGTAGCTTCTTTTCTTGCTTCATGCTGTTTCTTAACTGGATCATTATTAAAATAAAAATTAGGAAGTCCCTGCTGCCTTTGTTTCCTTCAAATCTCGTTATGGCGCAGCTAAGGCTCTTCACATTCAACAATCTGTCAATCCGACTGAATGGGTAACAGAACAAGCTCCTGAGCCTCACGATGTGTATTGGCCCTTTTTCTCTACGTCATTCATGCAAAGATGGATTTCGAAGTTAATCATCCTTGCAGCATCTGTTCTATTAATAATTTTGTTCCTTTTAGTTGTTGGCATTGTTCAAAGTTTAACTTACTTGGAGCAATTGGAGGCTTTGTTTCCATTTTTGGGAAAAATATTGAAAATGTAAGTAGTTCTAGTTACTCATTCTTTTTACTATACTTGTGTTTGTTAAAACTATTATTGAATTTCTGTGGTTGCATATGTTCTTCCCTCTAGTGAGGAAACTTAATGCTGTATCTATATCCATTCTAGCTTCTATACTCCCCTAAACCCCGCCTCCCTAATCACCAACATGCTTACCAAATTCTGTCTTGATAATTTTGTCCATGTCCACAAGCTATCTCCTGTAACATCCTGTGCCTCTAGGTTCATGAAAGTTTCCTTAAATTAATGCTGATATGATATAATACCCAAATTACAAACACATGTATTACTTATGGGTTTGGTCCTAATTAACCAGTGTCAATCCTTAATTCTATGTGGATTCAAGTTAGCATGAGATGCCAATGTTTGGCTTTATTTCTTATTACCACAAGCTTCTTTGATTATATTGAAACCAAGATGACTTGTGATGTTATGCCTTAAAGGAACCTATCCACGTTATTTGAAGGTTAGTCTTAACAAGTCTCCAAAGCCACTAATTACAATTTTTTTTTGACTGAAGCCTGTACAACTGAAAGATACCTTATCCCATTAAAAGATATTGGAGGGACAAGGAATCACTCGACCACATTATTTGTGTTATTCGATCTTGAACTGCTTGTTTAAATCTGGCTTCTTTTAATCTTGTGAGACACTCTGATAGCTTATCTGCGGGTCTTGAAGTCTGGTCTGGACTCAGAAATGATAAAGCTGCTGCTAATTGTGCATTTGTTGTAGACGGCACAAACTATGTAAAGCTTAGATTGTCAGACATGATGTAAATTTGTTTATAAATGTTTTGGCTCATATGATAGATTTTCTTTGTTAAGGTAAAATATCTTTCTTGAATAAGATTTTGTTTTTACAAATTTCCTCGTTAAACTTACAATCAATTTCTGGTTTCCACGGTGACTTTGATCACCATTGTCCAACTGAAGCTGGGGTTATAGGGCTAGTTTTTGTATCCTGTGGTATATGCTGTTCAAATTACTCTATGCATCCTTTGTCGCTCTATAGCCGATCCCACCTAGTGGAGTTGTTATTGTATCCTTTGTTGCTCTATCTTTTCTTGTTACTAGCCGAATGATTGTTAATCAATGGGTGTGGCTATTTAAAATACTCATATGAAGCTTATTTCTCCCAATAAGCATATTAATACCTTTTAGATGGCTATATCATACGATTAAACTGAAAGGGTGTGCTAATCAACTGTTTGCTGTTGCTTTTTTGTCGATTGAGCCATGTTATTGGTTGAAACTCTACTTATTTTCCTGAATAATAATATATGTGGAATTCATATACTTGCAGAACTGTCGTCAGTCAGATTGTAACAGGTTATCTGCCTAGCCTCATCCTTCAGTTGGTGGCAGCTCTTATACCGCCTATCATGAAGCTGTTCTCTGCAATGCAAGGATATATAGCCCTAAGTGAGATTGAGAGAAGTGCATGCAATAAAATGCTTTTGTTCACAATATGGTTCCTCTTTTTCGCAAATGTGCTCACTGGATCAGTTACAAGCCAAATACAGTTATTATTTGATCCAAAAACTATTCCTTTAATACTAGCTGTTTCTGTTCCTGCACAGGTAAAAGCACTATAGTTGTCTTGGAAACATAAATGTTTGAATAAATTTCTAGAATTTCAGGTTAATCTCGATAAGGGTTGGAACAACCATATCTGAAAATTTATTTGGTTTTTATGACAGGAAGGTCAATTACAGATGCTATACTGCTATTTATTTAGTGAGATAACTATTGGTGTAGACAAGTTTAAGATTGAGTTCCTAAACAATTATTTGGGTGTTTTGAAGACAAAAATTCTAGTGTTAGAGCCATATAGAGCATACATTTTTTTTCTTGTAATTGTAGATTTACACCAAGTGTTCACAGTTAATTATAAGTTTCTTTTTGCATTAATACTTGATAAACTTATCACCTCTAGACCCTTGTTGGTTTATGCTATTTGATAATATCATGGTGGCAAAAGGCGAATACGCTCGCCCCCAGCGCCCTTGCCAACCCGTCCCAGGCCAACACGGAGGAGGTAAATCACGGGCGGCCACTAGACCTCATGCGCTATTTGATAATATCATGATAACTGATGCGAGTGTAAATAGATTAAACTATGAAGCTTGAATTCTGGAGATAAATTTTAGAAATTGTTTGTTAGTTAATCAGAACTAATACTAAAATATTGAATGTATAAATGTAGTTCCAATAATGGCAAAAGAAGCAAGAAAATAATTATAATGGTTGGACAATAAATTTCAGTTAGTAAAAGTTCCAGATATCTAGGATATGTTGCTCAAAAAGAATATATTGATGAAGATAATGGATGGTTGAACTGGAGAGAATCTTATGTGTGATCATCACATACTACTAAAAAAGCTGAAATACAAAAATACTATCTAGGTGCAATTAGTTGTGTTTCTAATCATGAATGACTAGTGATAATGTGATATAGCATTATATTTGATCCAAGATAGTTGGCACCAATACAATTTGATGCTGATAACCACCAAGCCTATAGGGCAGTAGCTAAAATCTACAACCGACAAAGCCCTACTATATCCATAGCTACTGGTGAACTGTGTTGGTATAGGGTGGTTCAGGTTAGTATCAACAAGTGACGTCACCAATTAAGATTGAAATTTTGATACGCTGATTAGTTGTGTTTCGCTAAGTATATATTAATGTTTTCTGAACCAAAATCTTTCCTACAACAAGTATTAGTATTTTCCTCCTGTTGTTGTTTGCCTTCCTGTACAACTTGTTGTACTTGAGTGGCTTGCTTGGTACCTATTATACAAATAGGCACAACTCATTATCCTCCTACCTGCTTACAATGGGGCTAGTCATAATTTTTCTTTATTAATTTGACGACAGTAATTTAATTTTTGCTAAATGGCAGTTTGGCAGAAGTGTCAGTTAAGAGAATTTGCTTGACATCAAAATTTGCTAAGCCATTTGCTTGTTTTTTAGGCTTCATTTTTCATCGCTTATGTGGTAACATCATGGACTAGCTTATCTTGGGCACTCAATCGCACGATCCCCCTTATCAGTGATCTCGTAACAAGACATTTTAGCAAGAGCAAGGATGAGCTTGATATACCATCGATCCCATACCACAGTGAAATACCAAGGATTCTATTATTTGTGCTCCTTGGCCTCACTTACTTCCTTTTAGCTCCAATGATGCTGCCATTTATATTGATCTTCTTCTGCATGGGTTACATTATCTACAGGAATCAGGTGAGTGCATTTTATGCTACATTTTTGTTGTGTTTGCCAGTCTACACCTTGATAGAAACATCTTTATTGCATAGGGATGTTTAGCGAACATTAACTATGATTATTTCTTTTGTACTTGTGATAAGTACCAACATCTATTACTACCTTTGAAATGACTCTGTTTACTGGCTGAGATCAATAAATATTGTAATTGATCTCTGGAATTGGAATTTTCTTGCAGCTATTTGATGTGTATCAACCTAAGTATGACACAGGTGGCAGGTTTTGGCCTGTGGTGCACAACTCGATGATATTCTCTCTTGTGCTTATGCATGTTATCGCATTTGGCATATTTGGGCTTAAGAAGCTACCCCTTGCCTCAGGCTTAATTGTGCCACTTCCGGTGCTTACTTTTCTGTTTAATGACTATTGTCGAAAGCGCTTTCTTCCTGTTTTCAACAATTTCTCTGCCGAGGTATGTTTAGGTATCTCGCGAAATCTATTTCTTTTCTCTAGGTTTGTTCTTTTTTTTTTTCATGTGAGCTATAAATGCTATCGAAGTGGCTATCTTCCATTTCAATTTTCCTCGGGGTTTTGATATTTATTTCCACTGAGTTGTCGCAAAGTACTGAGCCCTGTCTCTTGAAGACAAACTTTTGTGCACCTTTTACTTAATCATGATGGTGTTAATAGATGGATCTTATATTCATATTGGTCAATTTTGTTTTCGCAAAAATTCTTGCTTTTCCTTGTCACTTCTAATAGAACATGTACTGACCGAAATGTATTGGACTCTTGCTGCTTCTAGACTTTGATAAAGAAAGATCGAGAAGATCTGAATGATCCAGCAATGGATGAGTTCTTTGACAAGCTCGTGACTGCATACCGTGATCCAGCATTGATGCCTATTCGACGTTTGAATCTGAATGACGATCATAGTTCTCCCCTACTCTCATGAAAAAGTTCAAGAACTTGATACGATAGCGCATTTCTGGAGACATAGTAGGTTTGGTTAGATATTCAGTTGTATGTTTGTTTGCTAAGGTAGAATGGTGCTTATGTTCCTCATTTGGCAATTGTTGTACTAAGCAATCTTATTGTTCGTCCCATTATGTATAACGACGATGTTCTTATAATAAATAGATTGTTAGTGGTTGTAGTTGCCGGATGTTCTTATAATAAATAGATTGTTAGTGGTTGTAGTTGCCGGTAGTGGTTGAGTTGTGCTGTTGGTCGTCATCGATCTTGGAGGTGTCGATAGGTTGTGCCTATAGGATTAAGTTCACATGGGTGGACTAAATTATTTTTTAATGATTTAGTACATATGTATTAATTTTTTACATTTGATTCCATATTGATGAGCGAAATTAATATATATCCGTTGAATGTAATATAGATATGTTAGGATTTAACTTATGAATCAACGTTTTCGCATTATTTGTGAAGAACATGATTGGCGACGCAGTTTTAGGGTTCTTTGGGCTGAAAAATCGTGATCAGAAATCAGGTTTTTCAATTTTTAATCGATTGGTATTCATTAATCGATTACTATATGAATTCAATCGATTAAGATGTTCAAAATTACAAATAGAGAGCTCCTAAATTGATTGGGCTACTTGATTGATGTTTATCAATTGATTAGCATGAGGGTCAATCGATCGAGATTGCCAGATCGTGACGAAGGTTCTCAAATCGATTAGGCTAATCAATTAGTGTTTACCAATCGATTGGGATTGCTAGATTATGACAAGGTTCTAAATCGATTGGGTTGATCGATTGGTGTTCACTAATCGATTGAGCCAATCAATTACTTGAACCTGATTTGCGAACAAAGAATTTCAAAATTAATTGGGTGATCGATTTCATCAATCATCATGAGGAGCCAATCGATTATAGAATTTGAGGATGCTCACAGAGAGTTTCTGAATCGATCGATTAATTAATTGATGTTTACCAATTGATTGGGCAAACAATTATAGTTCATTAGGTTGTCCACAGAGGGTTTTTGAATCGATTGGCGTTCATCAATCGATTACACCAATCGATTAGAGTAGATGAACTGCAAAGAGTGACCTTCAGAATCGATTAGGGGACTAATTGCTATGTACTAAATGGCAATTGATTAGTGCGCGTGTGAATCGATTTTCATCTATTCTTAATCGATTAAGAAGGGTGTCAATCGATTGATAACTGAATTTAGCTCCATTTTCAACCGATTTTTCCTGTATTGTTTTGCGCTCTTGCTGTTTAGTTGAACTTATACTATCGCCAAAGTGAGAACTATTTGGGAGGCTAGGAGTATTAGCGTAGAGGGATGTATGTCCATGCTAAGGGTGTTTGACCCAACGAAAAGTCATTTTGATGCCGAATATATGTTTAAGGAAGCTCACAAATTAAGTTAAACTTTTAAGTCATGCACATAATGTGTCGGCCCAAAGGAAGGGGTACTATATGGTTGATATACACAATTTTGTTGGGCTGCATGGATTTAGATTTTGTATTTAGGTATGATCACCTTACACCTTTAACTAATGATTCCACTGCGGATAAAAAGATGATATTTGACAAGTGGGAGCGGTCAAATCATGAGTCTGATGATCATGAGGATGTCTATTCCAGAATCACTTAGGGATTCAATAACTAAGAATGAGGATACTAAAACCTTCCTTAAGAAATTAGCAGACCAATTCGCTTTAAACGAAAAGGTTGAGACTACTATATTTCTCATGAAGTTAGTGTCCATGCGGTACAACCTGAAGGGTAACATTAGGGAGTAGATCATGGAGATATCTAACTCGGTTATAAATCTTATGACACTAAAGCTAGATATGTCTGAAAGTGTTCTTGTGAACCTTATCATAATCTCTCTGCCTACACAATTAACTCATTTTAAGATTAGTTATAATACTCAAAAGGAGAAATGGACACTAAATGAGCTTATAGCTCAGTGTCTATATGTATCCACATCTCAGTATTCGAACAAGAAGAAGAAGAAGGGTAATGATAAGAGTAAAGGTAAACAACTTCCAATGACTGGGACTTCGGGGCATAAGGCGCAAAAGCAACAAGATCTATACCCAACTTGTTTCTTTTATAAAATGAAAGTCATCTGAAGAAGGATTTTCCGAAATACGTCAACTAGTGTATCAAGAAAGGGAATCTCTTCAACTTTGTTAGTTCAAAAGTCAACCTAGTTATTGTACCTAATAACACTTGATGGTTAGATACTTGTACAACTAGTCATATAAGTGTAACTATGCAGGATTGTTTCAGGAGTTGAATGTCAATTGATGCTGAAAGATTCATCTATACGAGAACTGGCAAGAAGAAAAAAGTTGAGGCAATAGGTTTCTTTAGAATTTGTTTAGGAAATAGTGTACTTTTGAATTTAGAAAATACATTTATAATGTTATCTTTTAGACAGAACTTAAACTGACGACCTGGGGTTTACCCCGCCATGCGCCTATGGCCTATGTACCTACATGAACCTCCTTCCATATCCGTGGGGCCGACACTAGGGGGGCCGCTAAGGTAGCGGATCTACCTTTTTTTAGACAGAACTTAATTTTTATTTTATGCTTGGATAAATTCGGATACACTTGTCCATTTGGAAATGAAAAGTTTAGTATTTTTTTAAAAAATTTTATCTTGTGTGGTGGGTTCCTTAATCGACCAACTATATATATTGGATACTGAAACTCATACATATAATCTTGTGATGTATAGTATAAGTGTGAAGCGTGGTGTGACAAATGAGAATTCATCCATATTGTGACATAAGCGTTTAGTACACATCTCTAAACAATGCCTAGAAATGTTAATGTCACTAGGAATGCTCGATTCCCTTGATATGTTAGATTTTGGAATCTTCATTGAGTGTATCAAGAAGAAAATGACTAACAAAAGTAATAAGGGTTCAAGATGGAGTAATGGTGTCTTAAAGCTTATACATACGGATATATGTAGATTGTTCCCTAAAGCTTCTAGAAACAATCAAGCATACTTTATAAGATTTATAGATGACTATTCACGATACGAATACTTGTACCTTTATGAGAAGTTATAATCGCTGGACAGGTTCAAAATCTTCAAAGCTGAAATTGAAAATCAACTTGGTAAGAAGATTAAGGCCGTAAGATCAGACCGTGGTGGTGAATACTATGGTACATCTGATGGATCAGGTAAACAACATCTTAATCTTGCATACATTTTGGGGATGTTGGCCAAATATTTAAGTACTTGGACCAAAGCATTAGGAATACTTGAAAATCAAATTGATGATGCAACAATTCTCCTATGCATCAGTAGTAAGGAGTTTGATGTATGCTCAGGAATATATGTGTCCCGATCTTACATACATTGTGGGTATGTTGGGTAAATATTTGAATAACCTTGAACCAAAGAATTGGAAAGTCGTAAAGAGGGTTATACGATATTTGCAAAGAACAAATGATTATATGCTCACATATCAGAGATCAAGTCATCGGGAGATCATTAGATATTCAGATTCCGATTTTACTGGATACTTAGATAGTAGAAGCTTCACCTCAGGTTATGTCTTCATGATGACAGTGTAAGGAACTAGGATGCTAAACACGCGAAAGCGCAGCAGAAAACATCTAGTCCCTTTCAGAAGATTTTGACACGATTACACGTCCGTGCCTCTAAAGGTATCCACATGAGCAAGCTTCTCGTTTGTCTCACAAACTCACAAAGTGGAGAAAGAAACAACCTTTGGTTGTGCTAGCAACAACAAGGTTGAGTTTCGGCCAAGAGAAGGAGGAAGGTGGAAGAAGAAGACTAAAAGTTTTCATCTAATGAAAATATCATCCATAAATCATATTTATATCCATCTCATGAATACCAAAGGGTTTTTCCCTTTGGTCTTCCAATCCAATGGTTCAAAATTGACCATTCATCTTCCTAGTTGAATTCAAGTTCACCCGATGAGTCTAACTCATTGAACCATCACCCAATGAGTCTAACTCATTGAACCATCACCCAATGAGTCTAACTCATTGAACCATATCAATCCAAATCGGCTTCATAAATTTAATTCGACTTAGACTCAATCCAATAATTAGATCCAATTGAGTCAACTCAATGAGTCTAATTCGGATGAGATTTAATCCAATAATCCATCATATGAACCCATCTCAAAATCAATTTGTTCTTTGTGTGTGATCCAGTAGATTCTCATAACGTTGGCTGAACCTGTCCGAATCGCCAAACCAAAGGACGCTGGGCACGTGGCGCACTCCTAGTCGATGGTGTAGGCCTTCGACTGGTCGTACGAATCTCCGGCGATCCTGCACAGAAGTCGGGCCGGGAAGGGGTTCCCGGCGGCGACCCTCCGACGCTCAAGTCAGGTAAGCGGACAGCAAAAGGTGGCTCCAAAGCTTGTAGAATGCGTACCTCCGGCGAAGTAAGAGGCTCTTTATATAGAGCGGTGAAAGAACTAATGCACGTCCACCGAGGCGCATACGTGTCCGCAGCTCATATCTCGGTATGTACCTGTCAGAGAGCTTACCTGACACCATACTGCTACAGTCCAATCACGTCTTCGATGTGACAACAGAACACCTTGTTGTCAGACTTAGAGTATGGCCTAGCCGTAGGACTTGACGGCTGTCAGAAGATGTTCCTATCCTTCATCCACCGCCCGGCCGGGATATCCGTCCGGACGACTTTAATTCCCTGCGCCGGTCGGCCGGAGCGCCCATTATGTCCTGCCTTCTCTTAGGCCTTCCGCTCGGTCATTATTTACTATTTCATTGAGCGTCGGAACCCCGACCCTTGTCAGGGCGTCTTTCACTATCAGACGTTTACGGGCAGGCCGATCGGCCTGCCCTTTTTTCATGCATCCGGTCGGCTCACCCTTCTTCGACGGACCACCTGGCCCTTTGACCTCCACGTGGCGTTGACCCCTCGTTAGGGGGTCCCGGGCTCTTACCACCGGATCACTTGCCTTCCCCTCGAGTCTAGTCGAAGGAGGCGAAGTCCGACTGACTGAGCAATGATTGCTGCATTGGGCCGCTCGGCCAGTCGTAAGGATGCTCATCCGTTCGGCGGTATCTTGCCCATGCCTTGTGTTTTTCTTGGAATCCATGTCCGATGCTCTCCCCTATTATCCATCACGTGCGCTGCGCACGGTAAGGGGAGCTCATTAAATGCGGCCAATATCCTGCTGAGACGTGGCGATCGTGCGTTTGTCAGCGTATGGCGGTGGCGTCACTTCCGATGGGACAGCCGCCGTTTGAAATGAACGGCTGGATGATGACCTCGTTATCAACGACCTGGATCGGACGGTGGAGGTTGCTCCCGGGCGGCGATATAAAGCCCACGACTCCGTTTCCGCCGCATTGTTGGTTCCTCCTCTTCCGGCGCTCCTCTGCCCGTTTTTTTCTCTGGCGACCTCGCCCCTCAACTCTTCGGCAACCCCAGGCCCCCGTCGATCATCTTTCTTGCTTGTAAGACCCTCTTTCTCGTTCCCAACGTTTTCTTCTTGCTGTTAATCGTTTCCTTCAGTCGGTTTTCCTCCATTCCTTGCTTGAACCTTCCCCTTTTGTCCCGCATCCCTGTCTTTCGATTATGACTAGCACCTCGCAGTCGACCGGCGGTGCTCCGGGTCTTTGGTATTCGACCATGGAAAGTCGTTTTGATGAGGAGGACACGTTGCGTCTCGCTCGGACTTACGACATTCCTTCCGACCACCAAATAGTATTAGCCACACTGGCCGATCGGCCTCATGAACCGCCGATCGGCACAGTTCTTTTTTTCCGAGACCAATTTCTGACCGGACTACGCTTCCCACCCCATGAATTTTTCCTGCAAGTCTGCAATTACTTCCGCATTCCGCTCGGCCAGGTAGTTCCCAACTCTATTAGGCTGCTGAGCGGAGTAATAGTTTTGTTCAAACTGAACGGCATCCCCTTAGACCCAAAAATTTTCCACTACTTCTACTATCCCAAGCAGGCCGAGTGGGGGACTTTTGTTTTTCAATCTAGGATAGGTTTCGTCCTCTTCGACGGCATGCCGAGCTCCAACAAACACTGGAAGGAGCACTTTTTCTATATACGTTTTCCCGAGCGGCCAACTTTTCGTACCAAGTGGCAGACGGCGATGCCAGCGCAGCCGGAGCTCGGCAAATTTAGAGGCGACGCGGCCTACCTTCATGCAGTCGAACGGCTGGTTGGTCAGCATTATCATATTGACAAGCTGCTCCTTCCGGGAGTAATGCACATATTTGGCTTGTCCTCTACCACAGCCGATCTGCCCTGCAGTATGAGTAAGTTCCCTTATCTTCCCGTTTGTTTTGTTCTAACTGATTTATTTTTTGCTTCTGCAGCTGAAGTCATGTGGCGCGCCAAGGCGACTGAGAAGCTCAAGTTGAAAGCCGCTCAAATTGAGGCGGTGACGAACAAAGAAGTCGCCGAGCGGGGCCTTGGCCTAGCTGATCCGACCGGCGATGCAAGTGAGGGGACACAGAATGCCCCTGAAGCCGTAGCAGCTACTGCCTCCCTCGAGGAGGCAGCGGGTGACGCCGAACCTCCTACCCAAGCCGAGGTGGAGGGTCGTTCGGCCGACGATGTTCCGCTAGTCACTCGGAAGCTCCGCCGACCGGAATCTGCGTCTGCCTCCACTCCACTTGATGAGCCACCGCCCGAGCGAGGCGCGGATGCTCCAATGTTGTCCGGGACGATTTCCCTCGAGAGTACTCCGACCCCACATGGCTCTCCGAGGGCCAGCTCTGAGGTGCCGCCATCCAGCCCTTCTAGAACTCTGCGCCGTATCAGGCGTTTGGGCGACCTTCCCTCCTCATCCACCGGTAAGGCCGATGCCTCTCAGAGCGAGCCGAGCGGCTCGAATTTAATTAAGACCGTTCTGCGCCTCCCCTCAGAGAAATACATGGCCGCTACTGATCGGCCAGTGGTCGCCGAGCAGCAGATCACCTTGACGGGCCACCTTGCAAAAGCTTGGGAGGACGCTCGGCGTCGCATAAAAGAGATGACTCCTGGGCAGCTCGGCGACAGCAACCTCCAACAGGCCACCGGGGTATGCTCTTCTTCTTTATTCGTGTAGTTGAATTAAGTTTTTAACCTATTCACCTTTGCTCGTAGAACTGGGTAGAGCAGATTGCCATTAGCAATCGGTTGGCCGAGCTGGAGGACGAACTGAGAAAACTTAAAGCCGCTGGGGACAACCAACAATCGACGACCGCTCTGGAGAAGGCCAAAAAATCACTGGAAGCCGAACGGAAAAGGGCTTCCGATCTGGCGAGCAAGGTCGTTCGGCTTGAGGCGATGATCAAGCAACGAGATAAGGAGATCAAGACGGCGACCACCCGGAAGCTCCAAGCCATCGAGGATATGGACCGGATGAAAGTGGAGATCCGAGGGCTGGAGCAACGCATCAAGGATCTGGATGCTCTGCTGGCTACCGAGAAGGATAGCCGCTCGGCCGATCTCCAAAGATTTGATGGAGACTTGAAGGATCTCCAAGCCGCCAGTGACGAGGCCCACGCCGCGCTCAAAGAATATCAAGAGGGGGAGTCGGCTCGCTCCGACGAGGTGAGGAAGGCATTCGTCCGCTCGGATGCCTTTGGGGAGAAATTTACTGACAAGATCTCCCTCACCTTTGAAGAGGCGATCAAAGCGGCTGTGGATCACTTAAAGGCCAAAGGCCACCTGCCCGCCGAGCTGACCATCCCTCCCGAGGACCTCGCGACTGTGATGGGCGCCATCCCTGATGCTCTTTTTGATTTCGACGCATGAGGAGTGTTTCTTCTGTGTATGAACTTTTTTGTATTCTAGCCGTTCGGCCCAACTTGTTTGGTTCACCTAGTATGAATAGATAATCTTTTCTATTCCTTCAACTTCTGTTTGGCAAGAAATTTTTCTCTCATCACGACTGAAGTGTTCTTTAAAATCCTTCCGCTCGGCACCACGCTCTACCAGACAAGTCGATTGTTTTTAATGTCTTTTATCATGCGACTGATCAGCCGCTCGGCGCTCTAACGAAGCCGCTCGGCGTTTACATGCTAATATCTTTTAACTTCTACTGACCAACTTTTGCTCTGTGCTTTACCCCCAAAGGGGTTTTCCGTACACATTTGATAAGCGAGCCGCTCAGCCGTACATTGGTCTTGACGACCAGGCTGTCGTTGATCGTATCATGTGAATGGCTATCCGCTCGGACGTTTATAGACACCGGCTCGTCTCTCGATATTTAACGTCGGAGCTCGACGGCCTTCCGCTCGGACGTTTATAGACGCTGGCTCGTCTCTCGATATTTAATGTCGGAGCTCGACGGCCTTCCGCTCGGACGTTTATAGACGCCGGCTCGTCTCTCGATATTTAACGCGTCGAGCTCGGCGACCTTCCGCCGGGCGTTTATAGACGCGGCTCGTCTCGATATTGCGTCGAGCTCGACGGCCTTCCGCCGGACGTTTATAGACGCCGCTCGTCTCTCGATTTAACGTCGGGGCTCGGCGGTCTTCCGCTCGGGCGTTTATAGACGCCGGCTCGTCTCGATATTTAACGTCCGGAGCTCGGCGGTCTTCCGCTTCGGGACGTTTATAGACGCGGCTCGCTCTCGATATTTAACGCGTCGGAGCTCGACGGTCTTCCGCTTCGGCGGTTTATAGACGCCGCTCGTCTCTCGATATTTAACGTCGGAGCTCGATGGCCTTCCGCTCGGGGTTTATAGACGCCGGCTCGTGTCTCGATATTTAACGCGAGCTCGGCGGCCTTCCGCCGGACGCGTTTTGACGCCGGCTCGTCTCGATATTTAACGCCGGAGCTCGGCGGTCTTCGCTCGGACGTTTATAGACGCCGGCTCGTCTCTCGATATTTAACGTCGGAGCTCGACGGTGTTCCGTTCGGACGTTTATAGACGCCGGCTCGTCTCTCGATATTTAACGTCGGAGCTCGACGGTCTTCCGCTCGGACGTTTATAGACGCCGGCTCGTCTCTCGATATTTAACGTCGGAGCTCGACGGTCTTCCGCTCGGACGTTTATAGACGCCAGCTCGTCTCTCGATATTTAACGTCGGAGCTCGACGGTCTTCAAGGTTAATTTTGATGCTGCCGATCGGCGAATCCATTGGCCATCCTTTGCATTAATTTTGCTTCCTGCATTACAAGGACATGGGCGACTAACATATACAAAAATGATTTACATTCATGCACCTTTCACCCCGCTCGATAAGGCTGGAGATGATTTGCACTCCACGATCGATCCAGCTGCCGCCCGTCTTCATCCTCCAAATAATATGCTCCCGATCGGAGCTTCTCAATAACCTTGAAGGGGCCCGCCCAGGGAGCTTCTAACTTGTCGACATCGCCGACCGGCTTGACTTTCTTCCAGACAAGATTGCCGACCTGGAATGATCTGGGGATTACACGGAGGTTGTAATTTTGCTTCATCCGCTGCCGGTATGCCATCAGCCGAACGGACGCCTTGGCTCGCTCCTCGTCGACCAAATCCAGCTCCATGTTTCTCCGTTCGGCGTTGCCATCATCATAACTCTGAATCCGGACGGACTCGACGCCGACTTCAACCGGAATAACTGCTTCGCCACCATACACCAAATGGAATGGTGTGACGCCCGTCCCTTCCTTCGGAGTCGTCCGGATGGCCCACAAGACGACCGACACTTCATCCGGCCAACTTCCTCCCAAATGGTCGAGCCGAGCGCGCAGAATACGAAGAATTTCCCGATTGGCTACTTCGGCTTGACCGTTGCTTTGGGGATAAGCCACGGACGTGAAGTGTTGCTCGATGCCGTAGCTCTTGCACCAATCCTCCAGCACCTTCCCTGTGAATTGTCGTCCGTTGTCGGAAATCAGTCGGCGAGGGATGCCGAACCGACAAATGATGTGTTGCCATATGAACTTTTTGACCATTTGTTCGGTGATCCTGGCTAGCGGCTCAGCCTCCACCCATTTGGAGAAATAATCTACCGCCACTAGTAGAAATTTCCGCTGTCCGGTCGCCATAGGAAATGGACCAACGATATCCATTCCCCACTGGTCGAACGGACACGAGACTGTAGATGCCTTCATTTCCTCTGCCGGTCGGTGGTTGAAGTTATGGTACTTCTGACATGAAAGGCACGTTGACACGGTCCGAGCGGCGTCCGCTTGTAAAGTCGGCCAAAAGTACCCGGCCAGGAGGATCTTCTTGGCCAACGATCGTCCGCCCGGATGTCCTCCGCACGATCCCTGATGTACCTCTTGGAGGATGTAAGCCGAGTCTTCCGAGCTCACGCATTTCAACAGCGGGCGTGAGAAAGCCTTTTTGTAAAGCTGATCACCGATGAGTGTGAACCGACCGGCTCTTCTCCTTAGCAGCTGGGCTTCATTCCGGTCGGACGGTGTGGCTCCCGATCGGAGGAACTCTATGATGGGTGTCCGCCAGTCGCTTGGAAATGTGAGGCCTTCCATCCGGTCGACGTGCGCCACCAACAGTACTTTTTCAATTGATTGCTGAATGGCGACCGACGTTATTGAGCTCGCGAGTTTGGCTAACTCATCGGCTGCTTGATTTTCTGCTCTGGGTATCTTCTGGATAATAACTTCTCTAAAGTCAGCTTTGAGCTTCTCGAAGGCTTCAGCGTAGAGCTTGAGCCGAGCACTATTGATTTCGAAGGTACCAGAGAGCTGCTGAGCGGCCAACTGCGAATCCGAGTGAAGCGTTACCCGACCGGCTCCCACATGCCGAGCTGCCTGCAAGCCGGCTATGAGGGCCTCATACTCTGCTTCATTGTTGGTAGCTTTATAATCCAGCCGGACGGATAAGTGCATCTTCTCTTCTTGAGGGGAGAGTAACAATATTCCAATCCCGCTTCCGAGCCGAGTGGACGACCCATCCACATATATTCTCCACATAGCTTCCGGCTCTGGCCTTTGCACCTCAGTCACAAAATCGGCCAAGGATTGCGCTTTGATCGCCGAGCGGGGCTGGTATTGGATATCAAATTCACTTAACTCCGTCGTCCATTTGATGAGCCGTCCGGATGCCTCTGGGTTTAGCAATACGCGCCCGAGCGGACTATTGGTTTTGACAATGATGGTATGCGCCAGAAAATATGGACGAAGGCGCCGAGCGGCGAGGACCAGAGCGAAGGCTAGCTTTTCGAGCCCAGTGTAGCGAGATTCAGCATCTTTTAAAATGTGACTGAGGAAATACACAGGCTCTTCTCCACTCGCCCTCACTAAAGCCGAGCCGATTGCATGCTCGGTTGAAGACAAGTACATGTACAGTGGCTCGCCCGCAGTCGGCTTGGCCAATACCGGGAGAGAGTTCAGGTATGCCTTTAAATCTTCGAACGCCCGGTCGCATTCTTCGTCCCAGTGAAATTTTGTAGCCTTGCGCAAGATCTTGAAAAACGGGAGGCTCTGGTCGGCGGTTTTAGAGATGAACCTGGACAGAGCGGTGATTCGACCGGTCAAACGCTGCACTTCCCTTGTATTTCTTGGAGGCGGCATATCTTGTAGAGCTTTCACCTTGCTGGGATTTGCTTTGATTCCCCGCTCGGTCACTATGTACCCCAGAAAGCGCCCTCCTTTTGCTCCGAACAGGCACTTCTGGGGATTTAGCTTGACTCCATATTTGCGCAGCGTTCGGAAGGTTTCCTCCATGTCTTTGAAGAGATCGGCCGCTCGGACGGACTTTATGAGAATGTCGTCCACATAAACTTCTAGATTCCGCCCGATCTGCTCTCTGAATACTTTATTCATCAGGCGCTGATATGTGGCCCCCGCATTCTTCAATCCGAACGGCATCACATTATAGCAATAAGTGTCGTCGGCCGTCACGAAGCTGACTTTTTCCTGATCTTCTCGGGCGAGCGGCACTTGGTGATAGCCCTGGTAGGCGTCGAGCATACAAATTAATTCGCAGTCGGCCGTAGAGTCCACCAGCTGATCTATCCGGGGCAGAGGATAAAAATCTTTCGGGCAAGCTTTGTTGAGATCCCGAAAATCTATACACACTCTCCACTTGTTACCTGGCTTGGAGACTAATACTACGTTAGCCAACCAGCTCGGGAACTGCACCTCGCGTATATGGCCGACCTCCAGAAGTTTTTCCACCTCCGCTCGGATGATGGAATTCTGCTCGGCGCTGAAGTCCATTTTTCTTTGCTTTGCCGGCCGAGCGTCCGGTCGGACATGCAACTCGTGCTGCGCTATGCTCGGCAAAATTCCGGGCAGCTCATGTGTCGACCAAACGAAGACATCATGATTTCTTCGGAGGCATTGGATCAGTTCTTCTTTCTGTTTCTCCTCCAGATCGGACGCTATAAAGGTTGTGGCCTCCGATCGGGTTGGGTGAATCTGCACTTCCTCTTTTTCTTCATAAATTAAAGAGGGTGGCTTTTCGGTGATGGCGTTTACCTTGATCCGGGGCGCCTTCCGAGCGGAATTGGCCTCTGCTCGGACCATCTCGATGTAGCATCGCCGAGCTGCTAGTTGATCTCCCCGTACTTCTCCCACTTTTTCCTCCACGGGGAACTTGATCTTCTGGTGGAAGGTTGAAACGACCGCTCGGAATTCGCTGAGAGCCGGTCGTCCCAAAATGACATTGTAGGAAGAGGGAGAGTCGACTACCACGAAGTTTGTTGTTCTTGTCCTCCTGAGCGGCTCTTCTCCCAGCGAGGTAGCCAGTCGAATCTGCCCGACCGGCTGAACTTCATTACCCGTAAACCCGTAGAGCGGGGTTGTCATGGGCAACAGCTCGGCTCGATCAATTTGCAGCTGATCGAACGCCTTCTTGAATATGATGTTGACTGAGTTCCCTGTGTCAACAAATACGCGGTGAATAGTGTAATTGGCTATTACCGCTTTGATGAGCAGAGCATCGTCGTGGGGTACTTCAACTCCTTCCAAATCCTTGGGCCCGAAACTAATTTCGGGTCCTTCTGCTCGTTCTCGGCTACAGCTGACCGCATGAATCTGGAGCTGCCGGACGCCCGCCTTTCTGGCTCGATTGGAGTCTCCTCCGGTCGGCCCGCCAGCAATAACGTTGATCTCGCCTCGGGAAGTATTGTTTCTATTTTCCTCTTCCCGAGCGGACGGTCGAGACCGTTCTCTGGATGCCCGACGATTCTCTTGCCTTGGAGAACGACGCCGATCGGGAGTTTGTGGCTGTCGTCTATCAGCTCGCGTCCGATCGGCTTCATCAGTTCTCTGTTGCCTGTCGACTGAGGGAGACCGTCGTCCGGCATTCCGGGGTACGGGATGAGCCACGAAGGGAAGACTTCGGCAATCCCTTGTGTTGTGCGTATCCGTCCGGTGGAAGGAGCAGAACATCGGGGGTCCATTTCTTCTTTGGCTTGGGCCGGGCGGCAGCTACCTCTTGCACATGAGACCTGGCGTGGGGGGATCGGATTGCTTCGGCCCTTGGTCCTCTAGGCGGCTGATGAGCGGCGTGCTGTTTCTGCTCGGCTTGAGGATCCCGCTCGGCTTGAGGAGCCCGCTCGGCTGGAGTTTCCTTTTTCCTTGCCGCTTGTGCTTCTTCCACGTTGATGTATTCGTTCGCCCGGTGTAGCATGTGATCATAGTCTCGGGGCGGCTTTCGGATAAGCGATCGGAAGAAATCCCCATCCACTAGGCCTTGTGTGAAGGCATTCATCATGGTTTCCGAGGTGGCCGTTGGAATGTCCATCGTCACTTGGTTGAACCGCTGGATGTAAGCTCGAAGCGATTCACGGGCTTCTTGCTTGATGGCGAACAGGCTCACGCTCGTTTTTTGATAGCGCCGACTGCTTGCAAAATGATGGAGGAAGGTCGTTCGGAAGTCCTTGAAGCTTGTGATGGATCCGTCCGGCAGCCTCCGGAACCACCATTAAGCCGATCCCGAGAGAGTGGTGAGAAAAACTCGGCACTTTACTCCATCTGTGTATTGATGGAGAGTGACTGTGTTATCGAACTTACCCAGATGATCATCCGGGTCGGTTGTCCCATTGTACTCGCCGATCGTCGGAGGCACGTAGTGCTTGGGTAGAGGGTCTTGTAGAATGGCCTCCGAAAATTGGCGATTGATCTGCTCGGGAGATGCGTCCGCTCGGGGGGCTTTCCCTTTTCTGTTGTCTCGTCTTGGTATTTCATCCGAAGAGGATCCCCGCTCTCGATTAGTTGCTACAGCTTCAGGAGTGCGGAAGAGAGCCCGATGGAATGGTATTGTCGCTGATGGTGCTTCCGCTCGGCCACCAGACGTTGATGTTGCTTGTTGCTCCGGCCGCTCGGCTGTGGCCTTCTGTTTTTGCTCCACGAGCTTGGCGGCCCTCATCTCGATCAGAGCGTCAAGTTCCTCGTTCGAAAGTGTCACCATGTGTTGTCGTCCAGCCTCGTCCATTGTTCCCGTTCGGATGCAGGAGCGTTCCCACAGACGACGCCAAATTGATCCTGTCCGAATCGCCGAACCAAAGGACGCTGGGCACGTGGTGCACTCCTAGTCGATGGTGTAGGCCTCCGACTAGTCGTACGAATCTCCGGCGATCCTGCACAGAAGTCGGGCCGGGAAGGGGTTCCCGGCGGCGACCCTCCGACGCTCAAGTCAGGTAAGCGGACAGCAAAAGGTGGCTCCAAAGCTTGTAGAATGCGTACCTCCGGCGAAGTAAGAGGCTCTTTATATAGAGCGGTGAAAGAACTAATGCACGTCCACCGAGGCGCATACGTCCGCAGCCCATACCTCGGTATGTACCTGTCAGAGAGCTTACCTGACACCATACTGCTACAGTCCAATCACGTCTTCGATGGGACAACAGAACACCTTGTTGTCAGACTTAGAGTATGGCCTAGCCGTAGGACTTGACGGCTGTCAGAAGATGTTCCTATCCTTCATCCACCGCCCGGCCGGGATATCCGTCCGGACGGCCGACGCGAAGAGCGTCGTCCGGACGACTTTAATTCCCTGCGCCGGCCGGCCGGAGCGCCCATTATGTCCTGCCTTCTCTTAGGCCTTCCGCTCGGTCATTATTTACTATTTCATTGAGCGTCGGAACCCCGACCCCTGTCAGGGCATCTTTCACTATCAGACGTTTACGGGCAGACCGATCGGCCTGCCCTTTTTTCATGCGTCCGGTCGGCTCACCCTTCTTCGACGGACCACCTGGCCCTTTGACCTCCACGTGGCGTTGACCCCTCGTTAGGGGGTCCCGGGCTCTTACCACCGGATCATTGGCAATGTATCCAAATCAACATTTAGATACAAAGCAATGAGTGCCATCTAGCAAGACATCATTGCTACCCAAGTGAAGAGAATGTTGAGATCCAACTTAACCTTTTCGTGGCTATTATCTTGTATGAGTTGGTCCTTTTATCCTTGATATCTAGATTGATCAATGAGATATACATCGTGTCATCCTCTTATCAATCTTTATGTTTCTTGATCTCTAAGAAGACACACTAAAACAAATAAGCTCAATATCACATATTGACTTATTGAGCATGATCATGCATTCTTGTGTCCTACTAATCAAGGGGCCCACAGATATCACTTTCGTCATATGAAAGGGATAGATCCCATCTACATCACTCACATCCCTCCGCATAAGTTATTGCATACCCAGTAATTGACGATACTAAAGTATATAATACCTTATATAGGGAACCGTAGTGACTTCGGGTCTAAAGAGTATTCATACTAATAGTCACATAAGAATGTTTATGCCACTCATATAATAATCCATGAAATATTCTCATGGCATATCATTCAATATATATTCTCTAATATATATTCATGTGTCAACCTGATATCTCATATCTATGAATTATGAGATTAAGTCATCCGTTGACCTACATGCTATTAGGACCCTTGGCGGTCGGCTAGAGGGGGGGGGGGGGGGGGAATAACCCCTGCACAAATCAAAACAAAAAATATCTTTCTCAAACAACTAACTTAATTAAAGAACACTTGATACTTGGTTACAACTAGGGAGGCAGTTAATCCAAGGAAGTAGAGCGTACTAATATCTCCTTTAGGCTGAGAAGCTTCTTTACAGCAATGATCGCACAAAAGGATGAAGCTAAACGAAAACTAGAAGCGTACAAGTGTTGTTTCTCAAGATGCTTGTTGTATTTAGCTTCTTGGACTAAGGCTATATTTATAGCCTTGGTCGGAGCATTTGGAAGGGTTCCAGGCGCCTGGAGAGGGATAAAACTTTATCCCTTTCACAACAGATCGCGGTCAAACGCAATCCGGATAGAATTAAATTCCGGGTGCTCGGACCAGGAAAGTCAACCAAGTTGACTTTTTCAGTCTGGGCCTTCTGCTCCGATTTCGCTCGTCTCGATTCGGGTTTTCTGCTCCGGTTCCTCTAGCTTGGGTGATCTCGGCTATCCGGAATAGGGCTCACCCGAACCCAACTTCCAGTCTTCTCAAGCAAGCTGCCACTCCGACTTCTCGTCCCTCTGAAACGCCGCGCACCTCCTTCTCATCCGGCCGCGTACTCTTCCGTAGCACCTCGTCCTTCAGACGCACCGAGCCCGTCGGCTCTCTCCCGTGCCATCCTTCTCGTTAGTTGTGTCTTTTGCTTGACTCCCTGTACTACTAAATTCCTGCACACTTAGACACAAGGTTAAATACAATAGAACCTAACTTAACTTGTTTGATCACATCAAAACAACCTTGGGGTACTAACAATCTTCTCCTTTTTGATGTGAGTAACTCAAGTTAAGTTAGGGTAAACTAACATAAAGTAAAATCAATAAATTTACAATTAAAGTGCAAACTATCTCCCCCTAGACTTAATCTTCCCTTCTCCCCATTTGATCACATAAAAAATGGGATACCAAAAAAAATCTAAGGGTTAAAATTTTCAAATAAAATAGGAAAGTTAAAAAAAAAAACTGATTTTCAACATTTCGAAAAACTTTATCAAGTTTTTGAAAAACTATGAAACTTTTGAAAATTATTTTGATAGCACTTAAAATAATTTTAGAAAAATTTTCTAAGAAAAAAAAATCTTTGATATCATAAAAAAATATCAATATTTTCCTAAGTTTACAAAAACTAGTTTTGTAGAAATAATTTTAGAAAAAGTAAAGCTGATACTTATAAATAAACTTTTAAGTTTAAAATTTATAAGTCTAAAAAGATTAAAAAAATGAGTAACTATTTAAAGTATTTTTTAATTATAATTAAATGCTTTATCAGTTAGTCAATTAAATATTTTATTTCGTAAATTGACTTCCAGGCTATGGTGAGACACTAGGTCTTCTTGGTTATTAGATCATCAACCACTTCTAGACAAAACCTCATAATGAAATCAAATATTTAATATACTCTCTGAAAGCCCTAAGTCTAATTAAACTTTAATTTAGATAAATCTTTATAACCCAATATAGGCTCCTTCCAACTGAGTTAATTAAAAATTTCTTTGGTATATATTTCTAAGATTTTTTTCTAATTTGTTCTCTGTGGTAATAAAAATATCAATTTAGACTATTAAATTTTCTACTACTTGTATTACATGTGCATACATAATTTTTCAAGTTCTTTATTTTTTTTTTTTGTAAAATATCATTGTCTAATTTTATTTTGTCAAATTCTTCTAATGGACACGATTTAGCTAGAATTAATTTCAACTCTTTATTTTCTTTTTCCAATTTGCAACAATCTTTAGTTAATAATTTAACACATTTAAACAACTTATCAGGTGGAAGAGATCGTACCTGACTTACCTTGTCGATCTCATTGTCCGTAGTTGTCCGTAGCTCCCCCTGAACTGCTGTTTTCTTCTATTGATGCCCCCCCTTCATCAATGCTCTTGATCCTCATTTCGGACGTGCTTTCTTCGTGTTCGTCTTCTTGATGACTTGTCATCAATGCAAGTTCGGAAAAGGCTTCGACCTCTGATTCGGATGACGTTTCGTCCCACGTCGACTTTAGGGTCTTGCATTTGTTCTTTTGGACGGGCTTCTTATTCTTGCCTTTGTCCTTCTCGTTGATCTTTAACTTAGGGCAGTTGTCTTTAACATGCTCTTCTTCATTACAGTGGTAGCATCTGATCGTTTTTTTCTTTCTACCCATTTTGTTGTCGTCGAGAGAGGACTCTGAATCTTGTTCATCCATCTTTGCCATAAGGGCAATGTCATGCTTCGGCTCCTTCTTTGTATCTGCACATCTCGATTCATGGACTTCAAAGGTTGAAAATAACTCTGTTAGATCGAAAGCGCTAGAGGGGGGTTGGGGGGGGGGGGGGGAATAGCGCTTGTGACTTTCACTTACATTTCGAAAAACTAAGAGTAAAACGCAGCAGAAATATATAAAAATAATTACAAACACGCAAACACCATGTTTTTTACTTGGTTCGAAGCCTGGGGTGACTCCTACTCTAAGGCCCACGCTCATTGAGCATTTACTTTAGGCAATCACTATCAGTTCGCAAAAGTTATAGTTTAGAGTACAACAATTAAGTACAGTAAGAAAATATACCAACAACTTAAGAATAGGAAATTCGAACCTTCAGGTCGTCGGTGTCTTGGTACAACTTTATCGGATGGTTCTTTGAGCAGTGCAAGGAAGATGGATCGCATTTTCGTTGTTATTCCAAGCTGCTGCTCGAGACTGCTTTATAAGACCCGTGGAGGGCGCTTGCAACATCTTGGAGGGCGCCCTCATCAGTGCCGAATCTGCAACGTGGATGAGCTCTGGTTAAGTCGCCGCCTATCCACCTGAGGGCGCCTCCAATCCCATGGAGGGCACCCTCGCGCTAGGTCTAGGGCGCCCTCAAGCTCCCTGAGGGTGCCCTCGCGCTAGTGTCTAGGGCGCCCTCAAGCTCCATGAGGGTGCCCTCGCGTCTTGCTGCGAGGCTGTCTTTGTATGTAACTCGAGGTGCCTCCAAGCTCCGTGGAGAGTGCCTCAGGTACTGTTCATCTGAGGCAATGATGTCCAATTTGCTTCTTGCAAAATACGTTAGTCCAACAAATCAACATACCCTGCAAAATAAAGTTAGTATAATATAAATATGTAAAATAAAGTATTTGATAGTCATCGGACTATTCAGTTCTGATATCGGATTCCCAACCGAAAATCGTAGGTCGAACCGACGCCTACTGTTCCCTCGTCGGGGAACGCGTTCTCACCTACTCCACTCAAGAGAGTATACCTGTTGTCAGACCGGTCCTCCAGACCGATTGAACTTTTGCTCAACGCTCGAGGCTCCAAGACTTTCTGCTGGACGTCCGCTCCACGACCCGCCCAGTTTTTCACCTGGTTCGCGACACCAAGACTTTCCACCTAGGGTTACCACCCCATAGGACTTTTGCCCGAAGCCCTCTACCCGCCAAGACTTTCCGCCTAGGGTTATCACCCCTAGGACTTAGGATTACCACCCCCTAGGGTTTTCACCTGCCTAACCGCAGGTAGGACTTTTGCCTAAGTACACTTAGGACTTTTCTGCAAACTCATTCAAACATGTTAGATCACAAATGACATTAACTTTGAACCCTTTGTCATTATCAAAACTTAGGTTCGATCGTCGATGCTTACCGCACCAACAATCTCCCCCTTTTTGATTATGACAACAAAATTCAAAGTTAAGTAGAAACATATCAAGATCATATCATAAAAACATAGTAAGATAAATACAACATAGCATAAAAACATAGCAAGTGATGCAATATCAAATTGTTCTATTTATTCAACTTTAACTTAACTTTTTCTTTATTTTTAACTTAACTTTCACTTTCCTCTCCCCCTTTGTCATAGATCAAAAATACTAATTATAGAAGGTAATAATTAGCTCCCCCTGAAAGGCAACTTGTACTTGAAATATTAGCTTTGATAAAGAAACTTTAGCAAAATTTTTGAATTTTTGAAAATGACTTAGAGAGAAAGTTATATACGTTTAAAGAATTCTAAAACTTAGTGAAGTACTCAAGCTTTTAAAAGATGTGAAAGAGAAGTCCAAATAAGTACTTTACACAAAGCTTAGCTAGATATTAAGAATTTTAATCCCCAAAAAAAAAAACAAAATCTTTTAGCAAAAATTACTCAAAGAATCTTAAAGTTTGATAATTACTCAAACCTTTTAGCAAAAATTAACTTAAAGAATCTTAAAGTTTAACACTCTAGCTTGGGAAAAAAATCCCAAAAAAAACTTCAGTAAAATGTAGAAAAAAAATTCCAACACTTAGTAAAATGTAGTTAAAATACTTTTTTCAAAAGACATTTTTAAGCTGAGTCAAAAATATTTATTTCAAAAACCAAGAATTTATTTTAACACTAAAAAAAATTTCCAACACTTAGTAAAATATAGTAAAAAATTTCAAAACTATAAAAAAATTTTCAACACTAAGTAACATAATTTTTTTTTAATTTCAAAAACTCAATCAAAAGAAAATATCAACTTTTTTAAAAATCCCTTATTCACTCCCCTTTGATTAATGCCAAAACAATTTTGTTATGAAAAAATCCTAGAGTCCAAGCATGAGAAAACAAAATATTTACTTACAAACAACTGTCTAACTTTAGTGACTAGCTATTTACCAAGAGATAGTAGCTTTCACTTGGTTAGTCAAATTAAGTAAATGTTCCAGCTAGTTTTGACTAAATATGGATTACTCAATTTGATTGATATAAAGTTTATATTTATTGTCCAGACTTATGTCGATGCACAGACATAAGCATTCTGAAGTCCAGGCAGTACCCTATGCATCTCACACCATTTTAAGTATTTTTCATATATAAGCAAGGTAAACCTAGTATGCTTGTGAGATGCTTTGGCTAAGAACTAGGGGTACATGCTTTCTAGGGGGTAAATACCTAGGCTAAATCCAATATTTTGAAAAACTAATAAAATTAGAATTTTGAAAATATTTTTCCTAGAATTTTAAAACTAAGTAACAGATAGCAATTAGGAGAATTAAGTTTGAAAGTAAACTTTATTCTACAAAACACATTCCTATCTGTCTTCTAAGTACACTGAACTCAAGTTCAGGTAAGGATTTTGTGAAAATGTCAGTCAGGTTTGATTTGGACTCAACATAGTTAAGTACAATATTACCCTTAACTACATGATCCCTTACAAAGTGGTGTTTTACCTCTATATGTTTAGTCCTTGAGTGGTGAATTAGATTTTTGGTTAAGTTAATTGAACTTATATTGCCAATTGAAATTTTTATGTTTTTATATTCTAGTTGATAGTCTTTTAAGGTATGCATCATCCATAGTAGTTGAGATGCACATTCTCCTAAGGCTATGTATTCAGCTTTAGTAGTGGATAAAGCAACACAATGCTGCTTTCTGCTTGACCAACTTACTAGACACTGACCTAGAAATTGACGGCTACCACTTGTGCTTTTTCTATCTAGTTTGCACCCGACATAGTCTGAGTCAGAATAGCCAGTTAGGTCAAAGGTGCAAGTCCTAGGGTACCAAAGTACTACATTAAGGGTTCCCTTAATATACCTTAGAATTCTCTTAACATTTGTTAGGTGTGACTCTTTTACACAAGATTGGTATCTTGCACACATACCTACTGCAAATAAAATGTCAGGTCGACTTGCGGTTAGGTAGAGCAGACTTCCTATCGAACTTTGATAGTATTTCAAGTCTACCGATTTTCCTTCTAAGTCAGAGTCGATTTTAACATTAGTTGCCATTGGAGTATTTATATTTTTTGAATTTTCCATGCCAAATTTCTTGATTAGTTATTTAGCATATTTAGTTTGAAAAACATAAATTCCATCTTTGGTTTGTTTAATTTGTAAGCCTAAGAAAAAGTTGAGTTCCCTAACTAGGCTCATTTCGGATTTATTTTCCATTAATTTGGTAAATTCTTTTAAAAATTTATTGTTTGTCGAACAAAAAATTATATTGTCTACGTAAATTTGGGCTATAAAGATATCTTTTTCTAGGGTTTTTAAAATAAGGTTTGATCTATTTAACCTTGTTTAAATCTCTTAGTTATTAAATAATTTGATAGACGTTCATACCAAGTCCTAGGTGCTTGTTTTAGTCCATATAAAGTTTTTTTAACCTAAAACATGATTTGGGTGGTCCAAGTCCTCAAATCCAGGGGGTTGACTTACATATACCTCTTCCTTGATAAACCCATTTAAAAATATGGATTTTACATCCATTTGATATAACTTGAATTCTTTATGTGCTGCGTAGGCCAACAACATCCTAATAGATCCAAGTCTGGTTACAAGAGCATAGGTCTCATCATAGTCTAACCCTTCTACTTGGCTGAACCCTTTTGCTACTAATCTATCTTTGTTTCTTACTATTTCACCCTTATCGTCTATTTCTAAATACCCATTTGGTGTCAACTATAGTTTTATTATTGGGTTTAGGTACTAGTTCCCAGACCTAGGTTCTTTCAAATTGGGTAACTCCTCTTGCATTGCTAATATCCAATCTGGGTCAGGTAGGACTTCTTCTATAGTTTTGGGTTCAATTTTAGAAATGAGGGCTATTTGAGTTGGATTTTTATAAGATGACCTAGTCCAAACTCTTAAGGTTGGATCACCCAAAATTTAGTCAAATGGGTGATTGGTACTTATTCTTGATGGTCTTAAATTAGGGTCAATAATTGGTTCTTTTGTATCTCTAAGTTTAAGTAGAACATCTTCATCATCTTCACTAATTTTTGAATTAATATTTTCTATATTTTGATTTTAATTTATTGAGTTAGGAAAGTTATTTTCTTCATTAAAGATCACATTAGTTGTTTCTTCAACTTTTAGGGTTTCTTTGTTATAGACTCGATAAGTCCTACTGGTTGTGGAGTATCCTAAAAAGATTCCTGAGATTGATTTTGATGTGAATTTTTCTAAATAGTCCTTGGTGTTTAGTATATGAACTTTACACCCAAATACTTTTAAATAATTTAAGTTGGGAATTCTATTGTAATATAATTTATATGGAGTTTTATTTTAAATTTTATTAATTAAAATTCTATTTTGAATGTAATAGGCTATATTGATTGCCTCCGCCCAGAATTGATTATTTAGGTTAAATTCATTTAACATGGTTCTAGCGGCTTCTTGTAGGGTTCTATTTATTGGATCAATGACTTTCGCTAGAGGGGGGGGGGGTGAATAGCGATTAAAAAAAAATGTAGAGCGCACAGCGGAAAAATAAAGGCAAAAGCAAACACAAAGATTTACTTGGTTCGGAGCCTTTGGCGACTCCAACTCCAAGGCCAACACGCAAGGGTGCTATCGATGGACAATCACTAATAATTCAAAAAATTTGATTACAAATTAAGTACAGGAATTAATTAGTGAAAAAGAAAAGCCGACAATAAATAAAAAATAGAAACAGAAATAGCACTTTTGTCGAAGAGCTTTCGCAGCGTCGCAGGAGCACAAAGGAGTAGATCTTTCGTTGTTTTTTGACTCCAGCCTTTACCCTCCTTATATAGGAGGTTCGGGGCACCTGGATCCCTTCGGGCGCCCTGAATATGACGTAGCCGAGCCAACTAGGGCGCTCCACGTGGTGAAACGACGTTGGGGATAGATTTTGCATTCCGGGCGCCCGGACCTCTAGTTTTCAGCAACCTGCAAAAAAAAATTAGTCTGAGGCAAAATGAAAACTACCCTGCAAAATAAAGTGTTAGCACAGTTAAAGAATAGTGTAGTAATTAGATTCTGTTTCCTCGAGACCGGAATCTAGTCATGATCTCGACTTAGATTTCCGAAATGGATCTAAGTCGGATCGACGCCTAATGTTCCCTCCCCAGGAACGCATCCTCATAGTCATTCTCCTCCAGTGACTTACCTTAACTTACCTGTCAGATGTTCGGTCAACCCTTCGACCCATCTGGACTTCGTGTCAGCTACCTGGTCAGCCCATCAACCTAGCTGAACTTCCCTGCAATATTCCCTGCAACACTGAGTTAGCACAAAAACAGTGTTAACAGTATTCAAGTATAACCTATGGTTACCTCCTAGGGTTGTCTAGCTTCACTCACTAGGACTTCTATTGCCTGGCTTCACTCACCAGGATTTCCTCCACCTAGCTTCACTCACTAGGGCCTAGCTTCACTCACCAGGACTTCCTCCACCTAGCTTCACTAACTAGGACCCGACTTCACTCACCGGGACTTCCACCACCTAGCTTCACTCACTAGGGTCCGACTTCACTTACCAGGACTTCCACTTTGCCTAACCTTTGATTAGGACTTACCTTTGCTAGTAATCTAGTCCTGACTAGACTTCTCTCTCCCAAACATCAAGTCCTGTTTGGGTCAACCCTTGGTTATATTGTCAAACATCGAAACCCTAGAGGTCGATTGCACCAACACTATTTTTATGTTCTAATAGACCATTTTGTTGGGGGGGGGGGGGTCCTAGGACATGAGTATTCATGTTTATATCCATTAATTTTGCAAAATTTAATAAATTTGAGGTTATCAAATTCTCCCCCATTGTCACTTCTAATTCTTTTAATTTTATCATCTTTTTCATTTTCCACTAACTTACAAAAGGTTTTAAAGATTTCGTAGGTTTCATCTTTAGTTTTTAGGAATTTTACCCAGGTAAATCTTGAGTAATCATCAATTATTACTAAGCAATATTGGTTTTTGCTTAGTGACTTGGCTCCATGTGAGTCAAACAGGTCTAAGTGTAGGAGCTCAAGTATTGAGTTAGTTCTCTTTAAGTTGGTTAACTTATGGGTTGACTTGGTTTGTTTACCCTGTTGACAAGCATTACAAATTTAATTTTCTATAAATTTTAATTTGGGCAAGCCTCTAACTAAGCCATTTTGACTCATTTTTGAAATGAGTCTGGTATGAGTGTGACCCAGTCTTTTGTGCCACAACTTGGTTTCCTCTTGTTGTGTCAATAGATACTTTAGTGAGGAGGTTGGTAGGTCAATTGTATAGATATTCTTTTTCCTAATTCCCTTAAGTGTGATTTTAGGACTTTCAACATTTTTAATTAAGCACTCAGATTTTGAAAATGTGACTAAGTACCCTGAGTCGCATAATTGGCTAATACTAAGTAAGTTAAAATTTAGTGGATCAACCAATAAAACTTTTCGAATATAGAAATCAGAACTCAATTGGATATTACTTGTTCCGATTACCTTAAGTGTTCCGTCGTTGCCGAATGCAACAAACCCCTAGGTTCTTGAATTTCAGCTTAGTGAATTTCAATCTATCTCCAGTCATGTGTCAGAGCATCCACTATTTAGCATCCATTGATCCAAATCTTTATGTTCTTACACATAAAGTATTTGATTTGGTTCAATTTGACGGATCAAAAGGTAATTTGATTGAAATTAACTCCTTAATGTTCTATCTCACCTAGTCTAGGCTATCAAACATGGTATCCCTATGGGTGATTGTGAGATGCTTTGTTGAGTTAATCAGGTTGAAGTTTAAGTTATGAATTGGTTAGATTAAGTAGTATTAAATTAATTAAGATTTAATAGTTTAATTGATTAGTTGATTGAGTTAATTGATTAGGTTAGTTGATTTAAGTTTAATTATGTAGGTTGAGTTAATTTAATTAATTATTTAATTAATTAGATTAATTGATCAGATTAATTAAATAGAATAGGTCAATTAATTGATTAGGTTAATCAGATTAATTAATTGATTTGATTGATTTATTCTAATTTTTACCCTAGTCCATCTCACCCTTTTCTAATTATCAATCAGGGAGCCTTATAGGTTTTTGTAAGATGATTAATTTTATTTTTGATTTAAATTATGTCTAAGGATTAATTTACATTTGGGTTAAACTCAAATTTTTCAATTAGTCAATTAAATATACATTTCAAATATTGGCTTCCAGGTTTTGGCGAGACACTAGGCCTTCTTAGGTATGAGATCATCCATCACTTTTAGACAAAGCCTTTCAAAGAAATTGGATATTTAATTTTCCTTTGAAACCCCTAAGTCTAACTAGTCAAGTATAAATTACGCCTAGGTCCTTATCTAGCCTAATCTAAGCATGCATAATAATAAAAAAAAACAATCATCAGACAAATCTATTTATTAATAGCAATAGTCTTTCTATTGGCTCCCCCTGGATCATAGCCTTGATAGGGTCTATCAAGGCAATGAATTTGATCCTTGGGGACCCAATAGTGTTGAAGTCTAACTTGATTAACCAAGTTCGACTTGGGGACCCATGCTTGAACTAATTTTCTATTATTTTGATTAACAACAACAACAACAACAACAACCAAGCCTTTTCCCACTAGGTGGAGTCGGCTGTATGGATCCTTTTACGTCATTGAGCTCTATCTCCTATTATATTATCATCTATATTTAAATAAATCTTATCTTGTTTTATTATTGCTAACCAAGTATTTTTTGGCCTTCCTTTTCCTCGTTTGATATGCATGTTTATTATAGTTTCACATCGCCTAACTGGAACATTTATTGGTCGTCTAAGTATATGTCCTTACCATCTTAAACGTGTCTCTCAGAGTTTTTCCTCAATAGACGCAACTTCAACTTTCTCTCTAATGCTCTCATTTCTTATTTTGTCCATCCTCGATCTCCACACATCCACCTTAACATCCTCATCTCTACAACTCTCATCTTCTGCTCATGTGCTCGAGTCATAGCCCAACATTCAGCTCCATATAACATAGCAGGTATAACTGCGGTTTTATAGAATTTACCTTTAAGTTTAAGAGGTACTTTACGGTCACATAAAACACTCGACGCTCCCCTCCATTTCACTCATCCTGCTTGTATTCTATGTAAGACATGTCTCTCAATCCCTCCATCATTTTGCAAAAATAATCCTAAATATTTAAATCTCTCGATTCCGGGCAACTCGTCCTCTCCTATCTTAACAATTGTTTCATTACTTCTAATATTGCTAAACTTAAATTCCATATATTCTATCTTTAATCTACTAAGCTTAAAACCTTTCCCTTCTAGTGTTTCCCTCCAAGATTCTAGTTTAGCATTTACTCCTTCACGTGTCTCATCTATCAAAATAATATCATCTGCAAATAACATGCACCATGGAATTGTGTCTTGAATGTACGCAGTGAGTTCGTCCATAATTAGTGTAAAAAGATAGGGACTTAGAGTTGATCCTTGATGTAACCTTATCTTTATTGGAAATGCTTCAGTTACTCCGCCTAAAGTCTTTACTCTAGTCGTTACATTCTCATACATATCCTTAATTAGTACAATATATGTTACACTAACACCTCTCTTTTCTAAAATTCTCCATATAATTTCTTTTGAGACTTTATCATAAGATTTTTCTAAGTCAATGAATACCATGTGTAGATCTTGTTTTTTCTCCCGATATTTTTTAATTAATTGTCTAAGAAGATGTATAGCTTCTATTGTCGACCTTCCAGGCATGAACCCAAATTGATTTTCTATCACTGTGGTCTCCTTCCTTAATCTTTTTTTCTATTACTTTTTCTCAAAGTTTAATACCCCTATAGTTTACACAATTTTGTACATCTCCCTTGTTCTTATATAAGGGAACTAGAGTACTTATCCTCCATTAATCAGGTATTTTTTTTGTTTTCAATATCATGTTAAATAATTTTGTAAGTCATTCAATACCTTGTTTCCCTAAGCACTTTCATACCTCTATCGGAATATTATCTGGTCCAACGGCTTTTCCATTGTGCATCTCATTTAAAGTTTATTTTACTTCTGAAGTTTGAATTTTATGATAAAAATTAAAATTTCTATGCTCATTTGATTTATTTAAATTACCTAAGTTAAGTTGGTCACCTAAACCTTCATTAAAATGTTGATGAAAATACCTCTTCCACCACTATTTTATTTCTCCATCGTTTATTAATACCCTATTACATTCATCTTTAATACATTTTATTTGGCTAAGATCTCTTGTTTTCCTTTCTCTGACTTTAGCTATTCTATAAATGTCTCTTTCCCCTTCTTTTGTATCTAATTTTTGATATAATCGTTCAAAAGTTCCATTTTTTGCTTCACTCATTACTTTCTTAGCTTCTTTCTTGGCTATTGTGTATTTTTTTAAGTTTTCCTCGTTCTTACAAATATATAATTCCTTATAAGCTATTCGTTTTTTCCTTCACTTTCTCTTGTACTTTCTCATTCCACCACCAAGATTCTTTACTTAGTGGTGCATGCCCTTTTGACTCACCGAGTACACTCTTAACTACTATTTTCAACTTTGATACCATCTTATCCCATGTTTTATTAGAGTCACCATATATTTCACCGAATGCTTGTACTTCTACCTTCTCCTTAAATATATTTTACTTCCCATCCTTTAACTTCTACCACTTAATTCTAGGAATCGTATATATTTTTCTTTCTATTGATATTATATTTGAAGCGTATATCCAACACTACTAACTTATGTTGGATAGTTAAGCTTTCTCCAGGGATGACTTTACAATCTTTATAAATCTTTCTATCCTTCTTCCTAACCATAAGAAGGTTAATTTGTAATTTATTATTCTCACTTTTGAATGTAACTAAGTGTTCTTCTCTTTTCTTAAAAAATGTATTAGCTAATATAAGGTCATATTCTATCGCAAAATCTAATATAGTTTTCCCTTTCTCATTCCTCGTTCCAAACCCATAACTCCCATGTACTCTCTCATATTCCTCATTTTTCACTCCGACATGCCCGTTTAGATCACCTCCTATTAAAATTATTTAATTTGGTGGAATATTTTGTAATATTTCATCTAAGTCCTCCCGAAACCTTGATTTGATAGCTTCATTTAATCCTACCTGTGGTGCATATTCACTAATTATGTTCATAGTTTCTTTCGCCACTATTATCTTAAGGGCTATAATTCTATCATCTTTTCTAACTACTTCTACAACTTCATCCTTTAACAAGCTATCTATAGTAATACCCACTCCATTTCTTGCTTTACTCTTTCCAGTGTACCATAACTTAAAACTCGAGTTCTCTATCATCTTTGCCTTCTCGCTTGTCCATTTTGTCTCTTGTGCACAAAAAATACTAATTCTTCTCCTAATCATCATATCTACTACCTCCATTGATTTACCAGTGAGAGTTCCTATGTTTCATGATCCAAATATTAGATTATTAGTTTTTCTATTATATTTGTTCTTATCCAATCTATGGTGTGAGAACTCTTACCTATTTAATACTACACCCAAGTTCTCATGGAGATGTAGTGGTCCTTGCTGAGACGTTATAGTCGGACCCTATAACGCGGGATAAACAAGAGATAAATAAGATTTTTATTTTCTATTAGCCTTAAATCCAAGTCCGGATTAGTTGTAAACGGCTCGTTGTTTTCCAAGAATCAAATCAAGATTCTTGGAGCCCAAAGTAAACCATTACAACTTATCCTTCAGTTCCTTGACTTGATTTTTCAGGCTAGAATTCTCTTCCTCAAGCTTTTGGACTTGAGTTAAGGTTCCAGTCTGAATGAGATCAGTCAAGGAGCTAGGGTTAGTCACTTCTTTAAGGGTTGTTACCTCTTTTTGAAGTGATTTGACCCGAACATTTGATTTAGCTAACTTGCGCATTAAATAATTAACTAAATTATGCAGTGAATTTCTTACAGTGGGTTTGGGTCCTTCGAAAATAGATACGGATCCGTGGCTTCGCTCGGACTCGGCTTCTGATTCGCTTTTGGTCTTCGATTCGTCAATGTGTTCCCGGGCTGTCAGTGCAAGAAAGCTTGTCTGTTTGAGCTCTTCGTCGGAGTCTTCTGAAGAAGACTCGTGCCTACAGTGCTTTCTTCTTCCTCTGCTTCTTTTAGGTTTGGACAATTGGCCTTGACGTGCTCCTTTTGATTGCACCTGTAGCAGGTTACTTCGAACTTTACTTTTGGACTCGTTTGTACCTTTTTGGACTAAACCACCTTCTTGATATCTTTCTTTGTGAACCCCTTCTTATTTCTGTAGAGCTTGCGTACTAGGTTGACGAGTTCGGCTGCTATCTCGTCGTCATCATCTTTTGAGTCCGGTTTTTCTTCTGACTAGTTCAATTTTACGCTTTGTTTTTGCTTCCCGGAGTTCTGCTTGTACATGCAATCAAGGCAATGCTCTTCTCAGCTGAGCGTGCATTAGTCTGTTCATGTAATTCAAATTCGAAAAAAAGTTCGTCTAACTTAATTAAAGAAAAATCCTTGGATACCTTGTAAGCATCTACCATGGATGCCTACAAGGTATTCTTTGGAAAAGCGTTTAACGCATACCTGATTATGTTGCGGTTCTCCACCTTCTGTCCGATGGCGTGGAGGCTATTGAGGAGGTCTTGTATACGAGCATGAAGTTGACTCGCTGACTCACTTTCTTGCATTTTCATGTTATACAATTTATTCAAAAACAAATCACGTTTGCTTACCTTTGTATTAGAGGTGTCCTCGTGCAGCTCGATCAATTTTTCCCCATAGCTCTTTCGCGCTTGAGAACAGGCCGACTCGGTTTAACTCCTCCTTGGTTAGGCCGCATTGAAAGGTGTAGGTTGCTTTAGCATTGGCCTCAACCTTCTTGATTTTGCTTGCATCATAATTCTCGCAAGAAAGTGGTTTTCCCGAGCCGTTGAGTGGAAGTGTAATTCCAATTTTGATGATCACCCACATCTCGAACTGGGTTTGAAGGTATGACTCCATTCGACCCTTCCAGTAGCCGAAATCTTCGCCGGTGAAGAGCGGAGGTCGGGCTGTGCTATGGCCTTCTTGAAGAACCATCTTAAAAAAAAATCTCGCACATAAAAAAAAAACAAGAAATTTGGTTCCAAGACTAGGTCTTGGATTTAGTAGTGCGGGATAAAGAGAAATAAAGATGCGAACTCAAATGGTGTCGCACCAACTTTGAGAGAAAAACTTGATTGTGATAAAACCAAATCAGAAGACAACAATTTTACCGATTCCGATCGACTCTGAAAAATTGAAAAAACTACCATGAAAAATTGCTTGAATGGTGGTTTCACCAATTCAAAGCGACTCTTCTCTGATACCAATTGTTGGATCGAAAGCGCTAGGGGGGGTGAATAACACTCGTGGATTTCACTTACATTTTAGAAAACTAAGAGTAAAATGTAGTGGCAATATATAAAAATAATTGCAAACACGCAAACACCAAGTTTTTTACTTGATTCAGAGCCTGGGGCGACTCCTACTCCAAGGCCCACGCTCGTTGAGCGTTTACTTTGGGCAATCACTATCAGTTCGTAAAAGTTACAGTTTAGAGTACATTAATTAAGTACACTAAGAAAATATACCAACAACCTAAGAATAGGAAATTCGAAGCTTCAGGTCGTTGGTGTCTTGCTACAGCTTTATCGGATGGTTCTTTGAGCAGTGCATAGAAGATGGATTGTGTTTTCGTTGCTATTCCAAGCTGCTGCTTGAGACTGCCTTATAAGGCCCGTGAAGGGCGCCTCCAACACCTGGAGGGCGCCCTCATCAGTGCCAAATCTGCAGCGTGGATGAGCCCCGACCAAGTCACCGCCTATCCACCTGAGGGCACCTCGGGTACTGTTCATCCGAGGGAAGGATGTCCAATTTGCTTCCTGCAAAATACGTTAGTCCAACAAACCAACATACCTTGCAAAATAAAGTTAGCACAATATAGATATGTAAAATAAAGTATTTAACAGTCATCAGACTGTCCGATTCTGACTTCGGATTCTCGACTGAAAATCCTAGGTCGAACCGACGCCTACTGTTCCCTCACCAGGGAACACGTCATCACCTACTCCACTCAGGAGAGTATACATGTTGCCAGACCAGTCCTCCAGATCGACTGGACTTTTGCTCAGCGCCCGAGGCTCCAGGACTTTTTGTTGGACGTTCGCTCCACGACCCGCCCAGTTTTTCACCTGGTTCGGGACACCAGGACTTTCCACCTAGGGTTACCACCCCCTAGGACTTTTGCCCGAAGCCCTCTACCCGCCAAGACTTTCCGCCTAGGATTACCACCCCCTAGGACTTAGGGTTATCACCCCCTAGGATTTTTCACCTGCCTAACCGCAGCTAGGACTTTTGCCTAAGTACACTTAGGACTTTTCTGCAAACTCATTCAAACATGTTAGATCACAAATGACTTTAACTTTGAACCCTTTGTCATTATCAAAACTTATGTTCGATCGTCGGTGTGTACCTCACCAATAAACTCTTCTAAGGTAACAGATTCTAAATCCTTAGAGATATAATAGACATCTACTAATGATGCCCATTTCGTATTTCTAAGGAATGCATTAAGAGCATACCTTAGCGAATCTCGGTTGCTTACATTTTCTCCGAGATTCAAAAGTCCGGTGATGAGCCCCTTGATCCTCGAGTGAAGGTGTGCAATGGTTTCGCCTTCTTCTAATCGGAGGTTGCTAATCTAGTTACGAACTAAGTCCCATCTCGTAAGTTTCACCTCCGAGGTTCCTTCGTGAAGTTCCAGGAATTTTTCCTAGAGCTCCTTGGCGGACCCGTAAGCTCCGATCCGGTTGACTTCTTATGGTGGGAGGACGTTCAGCAGATGAAACTCTGCTTTGCCGTTTGCCGCGAAGTCAACTTGTTCTTTCTTCGTCCATTGATACTTTTGCTTGCCTTCGGGTGCTTCAAAACCGAATTCCATTATTAATAATAAATCGAAATCTGTTTTGAAAAATACCTTCATTCTCTTTTTCCAGCTCGCGAACTCTCCCTCAAACTTTGGTGGATAGATGCTTGGTCCGACCATCTCGTGTGCTTCGTTCGGTGGTTAGTCCTCCTGAAGTAAATTCGGCTCTGATACCACTTGTTAGGACCCTTGGCGGCAAGCTAGAGGGGGGTGAATAGCCCCTGTACAAATCAAAACAACTTTTTCGGAAAACTAACTTAATTAAAGAATACTTGCAAAGAAATGATAAAGAAATCAAAAAGATAGAGACACAGAAATTTTTACTTGGTTATAACCAGGGAGGTTGTTAATTCAAGGAAGTAGAGCGCACTAATATCTCCTTCAGGTGGAGAAGCCTCTTTATAACAATGATTGCACAAAAGGATGAAGCTAAACGAAAACTAGAAGTGTACAAGTGTTGTTTCTCAAGATGCTTGTTGTATTTCGTTTATTGGACCAAGGCTGTATTTATAGCCTTGGTCGGGGCGTCTGGAAGGGTTCCAAGCGCCTGGAGAGAGATAAAACTTTATCCCCATTCGTAATTGATCGCAGTAAAATGTGATCCAGATAGAATTCAATTCCGGGCGCCCGGACCAAGAAAGTCAACCAAGTTGACTTTTTTAGTCCTGGCCTTCTGCTCTGGTTTTGCTCGTCTCCGTCTGGGTCTTCTGCTCCGGATCCTCTAGCTTGGGTGATCTCAGCCATCCGGAATAGAGCTCACCCGAACCCAACTTCAGGTCTTCTCGAGCAAGCTTCCGCTCCGACTTCTCATCCCTCGGAAACGCCGTGCGCCTCCTTCTCGTTCGCCCGTGTACTCTTTCGCAGCACCTTATCCCTCAAACGCACCGAGCCTGTCAGCTCTCTCCTATGTCGTCCTTCTCGCTAGCTGCGTCTTTTGCTCGACTCCCTATGCTCCTAAGTTCCTGCACACTTAGACACAAAGTTAAACACAACATGACCTAACTTAACTTGTTTGATCACATCAAAACAACCTTGGGATACCAACACATGATAGTCTCAACGCATTAATATTGTCCTTGCATATTAATGCTTGACTAGGAATAGAAAAAGTATTGTTCTATGTACATCTGCAATATCTCACTATCAATTCAACCAATTGATATATTGTAAATTAGAACCTTCTACTCTAGGACATTATTATACTTATTTATTCGGCAATGAATTGAAATAAATATAATAATCAAATATGATACAAAAAGAGTCTTTTACAATCATCTCATAATTGGTATTAGGGCTAATACTAACAAGCAGGAGGGGTTGTATCATGGAAAAGCATCAAACAGACACTTATAGCCACTCCATTATAAAGACATAGTTTATAGCATGCTATAAAGCTTCTAACCACAGGATGTGGATGCGGAGCCTTATCACAAATTTACAGATCATTGAGGGCATTGACAAGCTATTAAAAATCAACTGTGATAATAAAGTTACAGAATTGTATTCAAGAATAATTGTAGTTCGTCAAAGTCTAAACACATCGACATAAAGTTTTTGACGGTTAAAGAAAAAGTTTAGAATAGTCAAATAATAATAGAACATATAAGGACATATTCCATATTAACAGATCCACTCTCCAAAGGCTTGTCACCTAAGATGTTTCATTAGCATGTGCTGAACATAGGGATTCTTCCTTTTGATAAAATACCAATTATGTAGGAATATTATTTTGTATGATGCTTAATATTCATGGACATATATTTTGGCTCATTGTATATACTGCATATTTTCTATATGTGTGCATGATTTTGACTTTCTTTGACATACGGATATCATATTTATTGTTGCGATTTTGTATTTTGTTGTTGTAAATATGATGTGAACTATTGGGACCTTGATGCCTGACTAGAGGGGATTGAATAGTCGATCCCCCATGACATTCGCTTCCTATACTTATTAGCACAGCGGAATACAAAACAAACTACAAGTATTGATCAGAGCTAACCCTATAAGACAATACACGATAAGAAAAAACAAACATAAACCCAAACACGTTTGTTTAACGTGGTTCGGCAATGATGTTCCTACTCTACGGCTATCTGTAAGGTGGACGATCCCTATCTGTTGGTGGACTCACCACAACTCGATCAAGAGCACGAGGATCACATGCGAGCTTGGTGACTCTAATTAGGGGTCAATCGTCTCTAATTTCATTACAAAAGTCAGCTACCCCAAGCTCCATTATATAGAATTTGGGAAAATCAGCAAGTTGATTTTACCGTTACCAGTCGACTGGTCCTTGCATCAGTCGACTGGTGCTGGCCAACGGTACTCCACAGAATCCGTGATTCTGCCAACGACTCTTTACTAGTCGACTGCTACAGTGTACCAGTGGACTAGCTATAGTACCAATTACCAGTTAACTGGCTTCAGTACCAGTAGATTTGTTTTCACAACCGTCGGACATAGAAATATTCTGTGTCCTTCCCCAGTCGACTGGTCCAGATGCCAGTAGACTGGTAAAATCATAAATCTAGGGTTTTACCCCGAGTACAATCTCTCATGCACTCGTCCTCGTCCACACAATCTCGACTTTGCCTTCTAGCTATCTTCCATCAACGTTGCGTCCCTTCAAGATGCTTCCTTCGACCTTGTCCTTGTTGTCGGGTCTTCTCATGACCTTGCCTTCTAGCCTCCTCCATCAGCCATGCATCCCTCTGATGCTTCTCATCCTTCATGACTTCCCTTCAAGAACTTCCTTTGGCCTCAATCTTCATCTTTGTCAAACCACACTTGGACTTACATTACCAAGACTACACAGTTAGACTTACACCACCAAGACTTACCCTTGGACTTTGCCTTTGCCAAGATCCCACTTGGACTTTCCTTGTTGTATCTGCATCCTACATACTCACAAGCGCATATCAAATACAACAATAAACTTAACTTAAATCTTTACCTAAACATCAAAATTTAGGATTACACCGATTGCTCCAACATGAACTTCATTTAGAGTCATAAGGTTGAATCATTATTTACCACTGCGATTTAGTATAAGGTTTTGATAAATATGGTTTAGACCTGATTTGGGTCATAAGATGACTTATTGAGAATGAACACTTATAAATCACATTTCATGTCATTCTTGTACTACACATCCACATTTGATCTATATCGTTAATGATATTACTATTGTGATTACTATTGGGTCTTGTTACAGTTATAGTAGCTATGAATTTTTTAGTCCTATACTAATTAATTTCATGGACCAGATTATTTAAAAGGGTATTTAACCCATAAAGTTTGGCATGTTGAGCTAAGGGGTTGTATGGTGTATAAGCAATCAAGTATAACTTAAGTGGGAGATTATAGGATTAAGTTCCTATTTAGTTTATAAGTGGAGATCATTCATCCCACCAATACATGCAAAGAGACCATCCCCTGGACCGCAAAAAGCGATCCAAAGGATCTGCTCTCGTAGAGGGACCGGATCCTTTGAACCACTTTTTGCGGTCCAGAGGATGGTCCCTTTGCATACATTGGTGGGGATAAATGGTCCCTATCTATTTTATAAGTGGAGATCATTCATCCCACCAATGCATGCAAAGGAACCATCTCTTGGACCGTAAAAAGTGATCCAAAAAATTTGCTCTCATAGGTAGAGTGCAACCTACCCCACCAATGAATGGATAGGGTCCAGGAATCCTGGACCAGGATCCTTGCTCGTGGGTAAACATCTTAGGACCTTCGTACTTACCACGTAAATTTACAATTCTGCACCAAGTGTTGTAAGCTGTGGCACAATAGCAGGATATAAGGGGATCAATTTTTCAAAAAAAAACTCTTTCCACCTCCAATCATTTAACAGTCAGTTATAAACTAACTCAATAATCACTTGTTGCTACAACAACACAATATGCCCGACATGAGTAGCATTGAGCTTCCTTCTCACTGAGATACACAGCTAGGGATGTAAACGAGCCGAACCGAGCCGAACAGTATTAGGCTCGAGTTCGACTCATTTAAGTTATATTCGGGCTCGAGCTCGACTCGTTTTAGAATTATCAAGTTCGCGAACAGTTCGAGCTCGACTCGTTATTAGCTCGATTATCAAAGTTAACGAGCCTAACTTGTTAAGCGAGCTCGGGCTCATTTTCGGACTCATTTAGAGCTCGTTTTAGACCTTGTTTTTTGGCTAATTTTAAAGCTCATTTTAAGACTCATTTTAGAGCTCGTTTTTTTTGCTCATTTCAGAGCTCGTTTTTTAACTCGGTTTAAGACTCGTTTTTTTGGCTCGCGAGCCTATAAATGAACATGTTCGCGAGCTCACGAACTGAGTATCTTTAAGCTCGAGCTCGGCTCGATAAAACTATCGAGCTCGAAATTGAGCTCGAGCTCGGCTCGATAAAATAAATGAATGAACTTGAACAAGCTTTTTATCGAATCGAGCTCCGAATAGCTTACGAATCGTTTGGTTCATTTATATCCCTATACACAGCTTCTAAAGATGGTTCTCGAGCAACAAAGGACCCTTCTTCCTCTTTCAACATGCAGCCTCAGCCCGGGTTTCTTATTCCTTCCTCAACTTGTCATAAGGTTCTTCATAGAGTCCTTCCTCAAGGTTCCTCCTCGAGCAGTGCCAACCAACGCTACTCGTAGGCACCAACATAGCACCCATACAATCTCATTACGATCAAGAACCAGTATCACAACTCGAAATGAAACAGAACGAATGTTTATTGTCATATTGATTTAATTCAAATTCTACTTGGAAAAACAAAACAAGCAAATAGGAGCGAGCTGATACGACATGGTAAATGTTAAAAGTACCAACCCTAATTAACTACCAAATGCAAAGTGTTTAAAAAGATTGAGGTTCTAGGAACTTATCCCTCCAAGGCAAAAGCTACATGCCAGATATTCAAAATCCTGTCTTCCTGCGGTTAACCATTACAACATTTTAGAAGTTCTCCATGCGACTACGAGCGATACACAGTGGCAGTCCCAGGAAACACGTAGCGGGAAGAAACAGGCACAGTCTCCACAGTCGCAACCCTGCTTGGTACATTTGGATCTTCATATCCTGCCACTCGGTGGTTCATGACTCGTTCATAGATCCTCTGCTCAGGATTTGAAAGGGTCTCTCCCTCTGTAGCCGGAATCCTCTCAGGAACTAACCTGTACACAAGACTGGCATTGAACAATATTAGTTGGGCATTGATAAACACAACTCAGTAGCAGTGCGAATGAAGATAATTACAATAATGTCATTGGGCTAGAAGACAACTCAGCACCAAAATGAACATTTCTGCTACTTATAAATTGCACAACATGAGAATAAAAAAAATATATTATGAATCAAAGCAATCTAGTAATTGAACAAACTCTGGTGTATTCATGCTACAGAGTACCAGACCACAAACTACACATCCAAACTCTTATTCCTGGAAATTCCAGGGACGGCCCAGGTAAACATGGATACTCTCCTTGTGATAAGAAATAGATGATGTTGAGCAATTCATGAACATTCAATACAATAAACAATAACAGACACTGGGATGGTTTTAATTGGAATTAGTACCAAGGCCTATTGTCAATTCTAGTAGCAAGCTTCAAAATATAATCTTTACAATTGCCAATGAAGGACTTTAATTGGCAATTTAAAACTTGCGCCAGCACAACAACCTGAGCCAGCCTATTTCTTGTCCAGTTGCCTCGACCTCCGCTGCCACTTACAATCTGACCACCACCCAAAACCCAACACCACTTGCACTGCGAAGATCGTGAGTTGGACAGAATGTTACCACTAGAAAAGTGTAAAAGCACAGTTTCCCTAGGAGAATGAGCACAAACAAGCACAGTTGCCATAAAGGTTTTGTTGCCACTTTCTTATCAACTTAGATTGCTCCTCTGCTTACCCAGTTTTGAGTGAAATAGTTTGGAGCCAAAATCCATTCCACATAGCTTGAGGTGAAATGGACACTGATCAAGAAACATAGTCCACTAGATTTCAAGGGTTAACTATATAAATTTATAAACCTAAAATAAAAATGTGAAAAAATACTAACCCCAGCTTGATAGTTTACATAGGCACCACAGTATCGATAAAAAGACAGTAAACCCATTGATTTATTAGTGGATATATGTTAGAAATTCAATGAGAATGTAAACTGCTGATCGTCACAGTGAGATGTCTACCACTCATTGTCACAATGAGTTATCTACTAAGATGATACAAGAGACACGTGGATATTAGGAATGAAATTGCACTGATTAATTATTATTATTATTATAAAGTACCTAATGATGCGATAAATCTGTCACATTCATAAATTCAGATTGATTCATATCATCTACTTTAGGAGTATGATGTTCAATCACTTGAGTCACATTATCTAGGAAATTAATTATAATGTTTGGTTGTGTATCATGTCAAATTATTTTAACACTAATTCAATTTTTGAATTTGAGGAATATGCTAACTTGGAAAGAGAAATTTAAGCCCCTGTGGCCCTGTCTATTATGTTGACTTTGTGATGGGTAGTTTCCTAGTGGATTCATCCTCAACATTGTAAATTTCAACCTCGTGACGATTGTGCAGGTGAGGATATCATCTTCACCCTACACTAAAGGTACCTAGAAGGGGAAAAAATATAAAGATTTAGAAGACAAATAAAGTGGACCAATTTCTCGCCTATAAGAAGTCAGGTGGCATAGGAGAAAATAGTGGAAACAAGAAAAATAATCAATTTTAATTTTAATTTGAGTAATTATTTATTTGGCATCAAAAAGATAGCTAACTTTTAGTTTGGTAAGAGAACCTTTCGATTTAGTAGTTGTGGGAAAATTGTGTTTACTAATATTCAATATCTGTTTCCAAGTTTCATAAGAGTTAATTCTGTTTGTGTTTCGATGAATTGATCATTTTTCAAGTAATAAAATTTCTACTTCTCTGATTCTCTATGTGAGATTTTTGTGTGAGATAATTATCCATTTGCTTATCAACTCATTCAGATTCTATCTCGGTTTTGATTCAATTTTGCAGCCATATCATAAATCCTACTGTGATCACAAAATTTCACAAAACAAAAATATAAAAATTCAAGCTGAAAGGGAGGTATATTATTAGGAAGTAACAATTTGAAAACAGCATCAATAGCTACTACCTCACCTAAAATCATCAAACTTTTAATTTAACCATATAACCTAACTTTAAAGACTTCATTAAAATTGGTCCCTTTGATTATAAGACTTGTTACCTTCCAAATAATTGTTCTTTTAACATAAAGAGCAATTACATATTACGAAACCTTAAAAAAGCCCATTAATGACATCTTAGAACGTCTTCAAATGTCATATTTTAGATCCGCCCCTCAATGCAATCTTAAAAGAACCTCTACTTAATTTGACCTCTTAAAGAATAATCGATGATCTCAAGGTCACAATAATAGATGACCTCAAGGTCACAATAATAGATGACCATGACAAAGGTCACATGCTAGAACTCCTTCATGCTATATAGGTGACATAGGTTGAGATCAAAAGTGAAAATTGAACAAATAAGAATGCAACATAATAGTTAAATAATCAACAAATTACACTTTTATTAGAATGTATACTTTTTCATAGTTATTTATGACTCACGCTTGCTAGCCTACAAAATTAGTTCTCTTATCTAGTTTTGTTAGCTAGCTGTAGCCTGCATGGCCCACTTGACCTGCTTATCTTGCCTTGTTGGCTTAACTCATCTATTGGTCAACTTGCATGATTTGCCAGCCTCATGTAATCCATCTAGCTTGTTCAACTGGCTTGGCTTGTTTAATTCACTTATGTGGTTCCCTGCAGTTCGTTCAATTCATACATTTTGTATGTTCTTTCTAGCTGCTCAACTCGTCCATCTTATTCCACCAATCTAGTACATTAAATCCACTTAGTCTATTTAATCTACTCAAGTTGTCGGCTTGTCCAACTCACTCGCATGACCCATCTAGTCCCTCTTGGTTCATTGGACTAGTTCAATCACCCCCAACTCATCCAATCTACTTGATATTTGTATTCCTTGGAAAATAAAAAATAGTATCAATATTATCCTTTGAAATGGTGAAAGGAATACTTAGGAAGGATAACAAAAAATATATCAATTCTATGAAGATTAGTTATCCATAATTAGTACACAAACATAAAAAATGAGTAGCCCGGTGCACGAAGCTCCTGCCAATGCGAGCACCCGGGAAGGGTCTATTGTACGCAGTCTCACCCTGCTTTGCAAGAGGTTGTTCCTGTGATTCGAACTCATGACCTCTAGGTCACACAGCAGAAACTTTACAGTTGCGCCAAGGCTCCTCTCCAATTAGTACACAAACATGCTAAGAATTATTCCATTAGATTTCATAAGAAGTAGAATACTTATTCCTACGAATCAAAGGTGCATTTATGCAAATATAGATAGTTTCAATAGAAATGAACACACAAAGATGCGAAAATAAACAATAGTAATTACATACCGTTCTCCTCGTGTAGGATTATCAACATAGCAAGCTCGTGTAGCCTCCGATAGATGTTGAGTGGTTGCAGGTATTATAGAGGGAGCTTGTACGGAGTAAGCATAGGAATCATTTGCATGAGCTTGACGAAGATATCTCAACTCCATTGGTGTTACATGTGGCAAATGACTCGATCTAATTGGATCCTCAATGGGCAAATGAGGGCCATGTGTCAAATGGCTCGACCGAATTGGATCCTCAATGGGTAGATGAGGCGGGCCATGTGTCAAATGACCCAACCTATGCGAATTCTCAAGTGGTAAATCAGATGTGACAAGTGGTAGTTGATCCAACCTAAACGTATCTTCAAGAGGCAAATGTGGTGGGATAGGTGCGATATGTGGCATATGGTCCAACCTATATCGATCGTCAAGAAGCGAACGGGCTAGATGAGGACGATCTTGGACATACTTAGTAGACATGATATGCCCACCCACATTTTTGGTGGATGACGACACATTTGGGAGAGAAGGTGTTGATTGTGATATCTCATTTAGTGAACGGACTAGATGAGGACGATCTTGGACATACTTAGTAGACATGATATGCCCACCCACATTTTTGGTGGATGATGACACATTTGGGAGAGAAGGTGCTGATTGTGATATCTCATTTATAGGACGAAACAATGATAACAATTTACGAACCTGCATTTTGATTGGCACAGGATGAAGATGATAAGTTTGAAATATATTTATATACACAAAAATTGTCATCTTGGATGACTGACAACAGACCAAGATCTCCAAGTACCTGTTTTGAATTAAGCTCAGGAGTAAATTTGCCCTTGTTATAATTTTCTATAATAGCAGATCTAAATACAGCCTCGGGAAGTGGCTGACAGTCCATATAAACCTTGAATTTCACCTACGCCAAAGAACACATGAAGAAGCAATGGGCATGTACTCAATGAGAATTGATGCATCCAGCTAAAAATTGAGTCGGCATTATCATGATCAATCAAGCTATATAACAATAAAAATTGATTGTTCACTAAGAGGTTAACCTTTAATCATTTGAAGATCTGCGATGACTATATGTTAAGAAGTACAAGTATTAAAATGAAAGCTTCATAGGCAATCCTAATCAAGAAATATGAACAAAGCAAACAGACACTGTGTAGTAACAAACTATAATATCAATTAATATACTTCTAAAAATAGGAACTACAATACCTAAAAAAAATCAGGTTAATGGAGGCAATTGTGGCAAGACTGAAATTGAGATGTCAGCATGTTTTAACAACACATCAGCTGCTGCAGTGGCTATATCAGAAAGCTCCAGAGATTGATAATTCTAAGAATGGTCATTCATTTACAAGGTGTGACAGGTAGCCCAATAGGTGAATCACCCCTTTTTGAGAGATTCTATTGGTTATTCCAAATATTTAAATTTATTGAAGATTTACACAACGGGCAGAGAAAAGGTGCATTTTTTTTTTTCCTTTTCGACCTATAAAAATTAAGGCATTTAAGATCCTCCACCTCTCTATCTCATACATTCATATATATGCAGCTCTCTCAGATTCCAGCCCATTCATCTCTTCTTCCTTAAATTCTCTTTCCAGCATGGGCTCAAAATTGCCATGCTTAGTACAATTCACATAAAATATAATGATAGGAAAACATTTTCCTTGGAAATTATTTGCAAAGAAAGTAGCTTAATATCCAGTCCTTGAATATGCATGGTTGGAAACTCATTTTGGAATGATCAATTTTCTTCCAATACAGAAAAGTAGTAGCTTCAAATTAATCATGTAATATTAACACTAGTAAGCATAAAACATTTTATCTCAATATAGAAGGCGAATTTCTAAATCTATACATATTATGCCTTCTTTTCCAAATCTCTTACGGAGTTTTAAATTTTTTAATCTATCATATATATTATAAATTATATCAAATCTATTGCAGTGTTAAGTTTCTGTTAATTCTCTATTGAATGTGAATGTGGCAAAATGACCAGTTGTCAAATTTAACAAATCACATGCCACCTCACCCTCCAATCAACCATATGATATTAAAAAATAAACCTCAAGGCCAATGCACTCCTATCCTGATGCCCACTCTTGTCCTGCTCATGCAGCCCCTCTCTTGAATTGCAATGTCGTTGAGCATCATACCAGTCATTCGATATCACATACTACTTGGTGTTAGACTCGACCCGTACTACCTCTCACTCAGGTTTGTTCACAAAGGCGGTGGGAAAAACATTGGCAGCATTAATTCTCCAGAAGATAAAGTCCCCAATGTGGTGGAAGTAGATGAGGCATTTGCAAGTTGGCATGGAGAAGGAATAGAATCTTGCAGGTGAAGAAATCAACTAATTCATAGCCAAAAGCATAGCAGATAAGAAGCTGCCTCAATCGTAACCAGAAGGTAAATGAAATCAGATTTTTATCTCCCTACATCAACAACAATGATGAGGATGCTGAAGATGAAAAGTCCACTGAAGTTGATAGGTTCTGTGACACAGCCATGAACTTTATGTTAGCCGGAAGGGGCTAGCATAAGCACATTTGGTCTTTGGGTTGCTTTCAAGAATCTAGCAGTGGAATGGAAGATTCTCAATGAACTGAAGTGTGCAGCTCAAAACGAGAAGAAATCAAGCTCTGATGATGGTTTGTCCCTGAATTTGGAGTGCTTGCATATTATTGTGTGAGTTGCTCTGGTTCTTCCTCCGCTTCCGTTAAGAGTAGGTGGCTCAGCAAGCCAACATACCGGGCAACCATAAAGTCAAACTAGGCACAAAGATTCAAGTGTCTATATACACCATAGGGAGGGAGGGGATTTACAGCAAGGATTGTTTGGAGTTCAAACTAGAGAGGTGGATCTTGGAGAAGAGAAGGATGAAGCACAAGCCACAGTACAAGTTCTTAGAGCTCAACTCCAGGTCCAAGACTTGCTTGAGAAAGGAGGGCAACGAGCAGTGGGCATACTTGTTTGGTGAATGAAAGGTCAGGGGAAGAGGGATGATTGCCAATGTTAGGATGTCAGAGAGGGGCTGCACAAAGGGGATACAAGGGATAGGAGTGCGATAGCCTTAGGTTCTTGATTTTTTGTATATAACAATACAGTTGTTTAGAAGGTGAGGTCGAATTTAGTGATTGGTCATTTTGTCACACCAACATTTAACAAAAAATTAACTGATATTAAATGCAATAATAGATTTGATGCAAATAGATTACAAAAAACTTCATTAAAGTAAATTTGAAAAAGAGGATATAGTACCTGATAGATTGATAAATTTACCCTAAAATAAAAGAAAACATTGTGATTATCAACAATCATTACGATATCCACAAATATAGTTGCTAAGGCTATTTTTAAAAACATTGGCATCTTACTTCCTACATAAAAAAAAAAATACCAAACAAAAGCATAAAGTGATAACATGCTTGGTGATGATATTAGTGACACAAAATTGAATGCAATGACTGAGAAACATTGGCGATGAAACATGTATTGAACTTGATGATCTTTGAAAAAAGATTCTATGAGCTGACCCAAATTTTAAAGGAGTCACTATTTGTTTATTCCCTAACTATATGTACGGTATAGTACTGAAGTTCATGAAGATTAATGTTGTCTCTACTTGAGGGGCCGAAGAGGGGAAAGAAAGGAAGAGCATCCAGAGGAAAGAGGAGAAGGAAGAGAGGGGGGACAGTTGTCTACCTGAAAGGAGAGAAAAGAAGAAAAATAAAAGAAAATGAAACATTTGCCATTCTCAAGGTATGCAAGCTAAATTAGTCTTATCAATACCCTTTTCTCTCTGTCTCCTCTTCTGCCAACTTTTGGAAGGAAACAAAAGTGGGAAAAGAGGGCAAATTATTTGTTTCTCTTCCCCTAGTTTTTAAATTCTTCCACCAAAGTAGAGAAGGGAAATGATTGCTTTCCCATCTCCCTTCCCTCTATTTGGGCTCCCTTCCTCTGATGTAGACACAAGATAAGCATGTGTTTAAGAGGTCTGAAAGTCAATTCCTGATAGTGAAATGCTTGCCGGTTCTTGCCCTCCCCTATACAATGGTCACTGTTCAAATGCAAAACCACCCGTAATTTATCTCTCTACAAATGACTGTGAAACCAGTCATGTAGGGTGTTGGCTTTTGCCACCAACATAAGCATGCTTCCTACAAGGGAAGGAAATGAGAACAAAAGCAAGGTTATTGAAAGACTTTCCCAGTGACAAATTAAGAAAATCATTAATAAGAATTTCTCATCCCTTGTCTAAGACCATATTAACTCATCACGGGAAAACCAAGTTAATTGACACAAAAGGAAGCCCTTGCCAACTCAGTGGCTGCAAGGAGCGACCTTCTTTCTATTTAATTCACGTTTAAGGGGAGAAAGAGTTCAAGTTCATTCCTTCAAGTACTGGTGAGGAAAACAAATAAGGGAACGAAGACCCTAAAGGACAGAAAAAGGAGCCTCACTGGACCCTCTCAAGAACAGCTAAAAAAACAACAGAAGCTCAATTTTAGAACAAAGAATTTGAGTCCCTCAACTGAACCTATGATTCCTTCTTTCCTCGCGGTTGCTTTTGAAGTAGATGTTCCTGTCGCTGTTGTCGCTAAGTAGCTCACCCTTAGGGTTCTTAAGAGGAAAGGCTGGTTGTTCATGGTTTCACTTTCACAGCACAATAGTTATTAGTAGGGGATCTGGGGAGTTAAGGAGATTAAGAGAATCATCTGTTCTCTTTGACACAGAGAGAGAGGGGGAAAGAAAAGACTAGGGAAACCTTCTCTTAGTTTTTCCCAATTATACTTTTGATTGATTATTTGATTTGAGCGAAAATATCATGTTCTTGTGCGCAATGCAAAGAAAATCTGACCTTGAAATATTTAAAAAAAAATCCAAATCTACTTCTAATTTATATTTTTTTTCATATCTTAACAAATAAAGTTTTAAATAAATTTCTCTCACTGATTTCTTCCTTCAAAGGAAATGGAACGAAGAAAAGTCTACGTCTTAGCTTTATGTAGTATTTCTTTCCTTCCCTCTAGGGGAAACCAAAACTAAAGAAATATTTCTCAATCAAAGTCTTTTAACCCAAGGATTGAAATATCGTGTTGAGCCGATCGAAATGGGTGAAACATTTTGTTCCGTTCGCCGATCGACACGGGCACAACCTAGCACCAAGCTGGGCGGGCGACAACCGCGGAGGCGTCACACGACCCCCGCAGTGGCCACAGAAGGCCCACGTGACCCGCAGCCATGCCGGAGGGGTCGTGCGACCCCAACGGCAGTGCCCGAGGTCGCAATGTGTCAACAGTTTTTTTAAAAATTAAAACTGAACTTAGGCAATCAACTCCTAACTATGATAGGGATAATCCCAAGAGGCTTAATTAAATCCTAATAAAAATGTAATTAATTACATATTTTATTTATTTTAATTCTAAAATATATAATAAATTTTATTTAGTTATTTATTTATCTCTTAGCTATGTTATTATTATTTTTAATGGATCCAATCGACCTCTAACTTAAATAGATAGCCAAACATATTTCTTAAAACCCTAATCGAATTATCTCATTAAAAAATCTATAAAAATTTATTTAAAACTCTAAAAATTTTAATAAAATTTTATATATTCCTAAAACCCTCCGCGTGGGCCATGGTGCCATGACGACCTCTACGGGTCACTACAATAGCAATTTTTTTTTGTTTTTTCAATTAATTTTTTAGTTTTTAAATATGTACTTTTTTATAAATAAACTATTATTAATAATAGTTATAAAATATTAAAAATCATTTCAAAATTTAAAAATTAATAAATACTTTATAAAATAATTTTAAATTTTTAAATAATTTAAATTTTTTAAATAATTTTAAAATTAAATATAATTCTTAAACATTTCAAATATTTTTTTTTAAATTGAAAATTTACAAATACATTAAAAAAACAATTTAAATTTTTTTATTAATTTTAGAATTTTTTTACTTTTTTCAAATGATTTTATAATTTTATATTTAGTTTTGAATTTTGAGAATTACTTATTTTTTAAAATAATTTTTATAAAAATTTAATAGCCATTATCTTATGAGACAATATTAAAATATAAATTGAACATCTCAAAATATAAAGCATATTTAATAATCAAATATTAATAAAATTAATATACATTTATTTTTAAAATTTAAAGAAACACCCAAACTATATCTGCACGACACGATACGATATCGAAACTGTATTGTTTTGGTCTGGAACCAAAATCTCGTCATGGATCGAGATTTTAATATATATTAGAAAATATATACTGAATTAACCCGCCATAAAACCTACCATGAGAATGTTTCAAGGATCGTTCTACGAGTGTCATAAATATTCTCATAGTAACTATTAGTATGAATAGTCCTTAGACCTGAAGTTACTACTGTTTCCTACATAAGGTGTTGTGTACTTTGACATCAACAAACGTCACCAGTAACAAGGTACTGGGTATGCAATAAGTTATGCAGAGAGATGTGAGTGATGTAGATGAGATCTATCCTTTCCATATGACGGAAGTGATATCTGTGGGCCCCTTGATTAAATAGGACTACTAAAATGCATGATCATGCTCAAATAAGTCAATATGAGATATTGAGCTCATTTGGTTAAGTGAGTCTACTTGGAGATCAAGAAACACAAAAATTGATAAAAGGATGACATGGTCTATAACTCGTTGATCAATCTAGATATCGAGGATAAACGAATCATGTTATACAATATAATTAACATAGAAAGGTTAGGTTAGATCTCGATATTCCCATCATTTAAGTAGCAATAATGCATTGCTCATCATTGCTAGATGTCAATCATTGCTTATGTAACTAAAATGTTATTTTAGAGATATTGCCAAAATTACGAGAACCTATTGGGGCACACACGAAAAATATATTGGTTTGGAGTTGGATATATTTTAGTTTGACTAAAATATGATGAACCCTAAGATTCTAATCCGAATTTGACTCATTGAGTTAGACTCAAATGAATACGGATTAGACTAATTGGATTATTGGGCTAATGGCCTATTGGGTAATGGTTAATCCAATATACTAAATCCAACCCGTTAAGAAGATTAATTCATCATTAATGGAAGAAGATCAAAAGGCAAAACCCTTGGTATTCATTGGATGAATATAAAAAGGCCCTTTTAAGTGAAATTTTAGAGAGACTCTTGATCTTCTTCTTCCTCTTCTTCTTCTCTTAGCCGAATCAATAAAGTGGGTAGCACAACGAAGGTAGTTCTTCTCCGAAGGCTGAATTCATGAGATGAACAAAGGGCGTGCTCATGTGGATACCTAAGCGGCGTGGCCACTCTGATCACGCTGAGATCCGACGAATCAAAGTTGCTACCGGGATTGTACCGTTCACGCAACAAAGTAACTATTCTAACTTGATAGAGTAGAATAATGTGTATACAGTATTCAGTTTGATCTCTAGAGGGATCGTTTTTCCGCTGCGTATGTTATTGTTTTTCACAAAAGATCTCTACATTAACAGCATATGGCCTGCATATGCCTAAAACCTTATTGATTACTAATCATAAATTCCCAAACACCAGATAAAGCAGACAAACAATCAAGGGACTGATTACTCTTAATAAACTTGATTGCTAAAAGTATTTTAGATGGGTTTTGTGTTTCTTTTTTTTCAACAGCAAACATGCTGTAAAAAAATGATATCCCAGCGACATCTAATAAACAAAATCACATTTACAAAAGGGATTTGAGCTGCCTATGTGTGACATTGTTCTGTCTCTAATTGTTTCTAGATCCAAACTTCGCTACCGTCTTACTCTAAATGATGAAACAATGGTGCCCTTCGATGCAGTAATACTTATTAGTATCCTCTCATAGCAACCATAAAATTTTAATGAAGACAAAAATGCAATGGGAATGATATTCATCTTCATTTCCGATAAGCAAGTTTACTGCCATCAGTACTCTTCTGACCAGTGTTGTGCACCAATAAGTATACATTTAACGAATATAATTGCGGGGAAAAAAGCTAGAAGATTAGATCTAAGAAAACCACAACTTTATTTACCTGAGCTGGGAAGGCGCCTCTGAAAGCTTCCGGTAACAGGTTCATCCCACCCTGGCAGGTGGCCTTATAAACCCCGTACAGAAGCTTCAGTTGGAAATCATAGAGGAACAGTTTGGCGCCTGTCTTGATCCTCTCCACAATCTCCTTCTTTCCACCAGGAAGTCCAAATACCTGGAAGCTGAAGCACTCGGGTTTCGTCTTCCTGCTGCACATAAAGATGAATCCCGAGCTCTTCTCGACCGGAGTGGCTGCGGCAGGTTCCTTGTTCTTCCCATTTTCCACCGCCCTGCTGGTGTTGGCAACGGAATTCACAGCAGCGTCCGCCGTCGAGGATGTCGGAGGATTACTCTCCTTTGGATGATTCTCCTCGCTCTTCTTCCCCTTCTTTTTGATCTTCTCTGACGGAGTCAGGGAAGCAACTCCCTGGATCCTCCTCTTCAGTTTTTGTACCTTCACCATCTGACAGAAAAGCTAAATCAGGAAGATGGGATCGGAGACGAAGGAGGAGAGTGATGCGTAGGACCAACCAGTGAAGGCCCGGCGACGATCGAGGAGAACGACGACGGAGAGAGGAAGCCCTAACGGGATCGGAATCCCAAGGCAGCGGCGAGTGGAGCAATAAACGGGTGCGCATGGATGGGTTAGCAACGGTCGAGATCACCGTGAATCCGATGGACGCCACGTGATTGAAGGTTGACGTCAGGATTGCTTCTATCTTTTATTTTCATTTTTATTTTTTTTAAACAGCCTCCGTGTTGATAAATAGAGTCGGATTGGCTACGGCCTACGTGGGCCACTTCAAAGGGACCATCCTCGAGTTTAGAGCATTTTATTTCTGGTTTTCGTTTGCGTTCGCGAGTTGAAGAAAAAGGTGCCCTTTCTCCTCTTTCACAGGTTCCGAGAAGGAATCCAGTGTTAGGGTTTCCAATTCCGCTTATTCTCCACCCAGCGATCAGCTTCGATTCGACGGTGGAGCCCTCGGCGCTGATGATATTGCTCCAGGTTTCTCAGATATGAGAGCGCCGGAGCAACTGCTCGCCGCGATGTCCCTCGCGGCCGCGCCGCCGGGGCTACCAATGGTCACCGACCAGGGTCCGGCACCCTCCCCCTCGTGGTTCGTGGGTTGCCATGGGCCCTTGTACAACTTCGCGTTGATCGTCCCCTCCGCCCTATTCGTAGCTTACCTCGCTTCCCTGGCGAGGAGGAGCTTCGCTAAGCTCACGTCCGGTCAGTCTTATCTGATGGTTGCCTACTACGCGCTCCTGTGGCTTGTCAGCCTGCTCAATCTCTTATGGTGCCTAGTCCAGGTGCTGTATCATTTGCTGCTGTTACTTTTGCCATATATTTTTTTTCTTTTACTCGGAACTTGCATGATTATGCAAACATGGTTCTTTAATCCATTTACCCTATTATGTGTTTATGTCCAATAATTTTGAGTATTTTATTTCTGCGCATGGATTCGTATATTCAAATAAGGAGGATATACTGATAGAACTTATTGGCAATCAAATAATTCTTAGGTCAACCTAACTACATCAATTGGTTTATACAACACAACCTGCTGTTTGTACAGTTTCCTTGACTTAGTATTCATTTCCTTCTTGTTGGATAAAACTATAATGGATGTCATGCTTAAAATAATATTATTGTGATAGGAAATTTATAAAACATACGATCAACTGTTGTTGCTGCAAGATTTCCCTTAGTACTTAGGTTTATATAAGATTTCCATGGAGTAAACTGTTGTTGCTGCAAGTTAGATAATGTAGGAATTAACACAAGGTGACATAACAACAGACCTTGCTCTGTCCTGATTCTGAGAAAATAGATACCGTTGGAAAATTATAGACACTTAGCATTACTGAAAATATAATTTGAAATTATTGTGGACCAGCAAACATCTGTATACTTTGTTGGAACTCAAAGTAGAGTTTGAAACAAAGCAATGTTTCGTTGGTCTCAAACACAATTATAAATAAACATTGTCTAAAATTCTAGTACCTTTTGAAATGGTTTATAAGTATCAAAGAAAAGCTTAGGAATTGATTTTTCCAGCATTCTGGAATACATTTGGTCTGATTACTTGATTGTGTTATATTTGGCCTACATGACATGATATCCTTAAGCCAATGTCATCATAGCTTAATATTCCATGGAATAGAGAGAGAATAATGCATCAACATGTGAGGTATGCTATCCTTTATATTCTAGATTTTAGCTGTAATTGATAATCACAATATCTATTTTTTTCTGTTAATTGCTCATTTTATTGATTGAATAATCCAAAAAGATACTAACTAGACAAACGAAGAAAATTGGAAATCCTTGATGAAATTGATGGCCTTGCTGAGATTCAGTTGAGAGCTATCATACTTGAGACTCAAAAAGGACAAAAGTATGTTATTGTTGTGAAGCAGCTGCTTTTATTTGAAAGATCATTCTGCTGTAAATTGACCTTTTCTTTTATTATCTACTTCCAGTTATCAAATGCCTCTGACAATCAGCAAACTTGGTTCTTCATCTTGGCCATAATATATCATGTTTGCAATTGTTTATTCATCTGTTTATTTGGAAGCAGGTGTGGCAGTGTACTTCTGCAAAGGAATCTTCATGGAATATATTATCTTTGTTTGCGGAAACTGGGTTGTTATTCATGGAAATAAGCTTGCTGGCGTTTCTGCTTCAAGGAAATCATGCAGGTGGATTGGATGTTTTGACACGTACATTTGTAGTGTCTGGAGTAATTGTTGCAGCTGATACACTACTGAAGGTAATAAAATTCTAAATGTATTTCTATTATGCCGTAAGTTGCCTTTATAGTGATCCTTTTTCAATCCCTTTCAATAAGGATTTTTAGGTAAAAATATTCTGCTAGAATATAATTTGACAAAGTTATTATTTCCACTTTTTGGATTAAAGTATTTGTCTGGAAACTGATGGATCTTTGTGCTAGTCAACAGATTGATAACACCAAATTTAGAGTAAAATAATTAAATCCATTACTGTGTATGTACTATCTCAGGCTTTGAGATTTTTAGTATTATCGAGAATATACAAACTATCTTATCTATATTAGGACAATGAATACATGACCACATTTAACTAACCATACTTTGCTCAAGGATGTCCAATTCAAGTATCCATTAGGATCTTAAAAATGGGGTTAATGTTGTCTCATGGGAAAAACAACCTTAATACCAAGAGAAATAGATAAAAATGTTAAGAGAATGATAGAACCTATAGAAAAATAGTGAGGAGACAAGATGAAGGAAAAAGTTGGAAGCATGTATGCCAGGATTGGTGGACATGATGAAAAATGGAATATGAAAGGCATGAAATTTCTGATGATGCAAATCTTTAACATTAGATAATATGTCAAATGGTAAGTAGCATTTGTCTTGTGAAAATTAATATATTTTTACCGTCTACTTGTCCAAAAGATGAGGGTATTCATTTTAATTAATCATAGTCTGACAATGGGTGGTCAAGCCTGCTCTAGAAGATCTAGTTGATGCCTTGGCCAGCTTCAGAATTCTGATAGTTCAACCAATTGGTGCCTTGGAGCAGATTTTCTATTATTCAGTCAAATCCATTGTCTTATTCCTGTGGAATCTGCCTGCATAGTTTGAGATGGGTAGATTTCGGAATTGTATAATAATGTCATCTACATATGTCCCTATTGGTTCTGCAGAGTACAGTGTGTGTATGTTCTTTGACTATCTAAGTGCAAGGGGTTGCAATAATGTTATTTGTTGGCATTTTTATGATGTGTATATATCGCGTGCATTTATAGAACTTCAAAAGCAATTTCACTCCAACAAATACTTGTGAAACATTTTTTGTAATCATCGGGGATATGCCATATAAATTGTCCTTAGATTGAACCAGAAGGATCATGTTTATTCCCATTCACTTACTACTTCAATTCATGTTAGTCTCTAGCATTAGCTGAGACTGAAGACGGTATTGATTTTGATCTACTTCATAATGTGTGGAGGATCATGTTGATTTGGAAGAAGCACATCTTCTCTACGTTTGGTTCTTGCACTAATAAATAAGAGAATATTATTGAATGAACTTCACCAGTAGTTTACTTAGTTATCCATAGGCCTTCATTGTGGTCCTCACATCACCATATAAAATAAAATGAGGAATATCTGACTGGTCTTCCCCCTGCAGACTATCTACATATATGGATTTAGGGTTCCTCTATTTGCAGACAGCAACGACAAAGAAAATCGTGCAAGATGGAGTTTGTGGATTGTCCATAAGCTGTTGCTTACTGCAGTCTATGGATTCATCTTCTTCATGCATCAATCAAAGTGGAGAGAAAGATTACCTGGTAATACTAATTTCCTTCTTGGGTTCTACTAAACACAGCGTTGCTTCTTCACTGTCAGTTATTAATTATTGTACACATTAGCAGCAAGACCATCATTCTACAAGTATGTTTGTGCTATGCTGTTGCTGAATACAATGTCCCTGTTTGGCTGCCTGTTTGCTGCAAATGGATCTGGATTTGGAATATGGTATTGATTATATCCCATTCAAGACCTTGTCTATTATAATATGTGATGCCAAATGCCAATTGTGTTTCTTGTAGGTTGTTCAATCTGACAACTGTATGCTACCACTCCCTTTATCTTCCCCTTTTATATGTCGTCTTCCTGGCAGATTTTTTCCAGGTTTTTTCTTTCACATTACCTTCTATGTCCTTGACCTGAGGAGCTAGTTGCTTCGACAATATATTTAATATGTATATCCATTTTTTCTTTACAGGAAGAAGATATGCGTTTGGAGAATGTGTACTACTCTGAAATGAAGGACGCTGGTTTCTTTGACGACGATTGGGATTAATACATCAGGCATAGGTTCCGAGCCGAACACTGTAGTTTTGTAAATTCACTGGATAACACAATACAAAACTCAAAACTTCATGAATTTCAAGCATTTGTATGACACATTTGATATTCCAATATAATCTTTGCAAATCTGTCGGCCTTTTCTAAACTCTTGTTTTCTTTTCTACATCTCAATTATTCTTTGGATGTAGGTAGCCCAGCTAGTGAGTAGAGAGTATCTGGGAAGGTTCTCTTAGTTTTCAGTACCTTTTGTGATTTTAATAGTAAAGCGAATGGGGCAAGGTGAGGACTGCTGGTGCGTCGTGGAGAAGCCGAGCTGCATCGTAAGGCCCAAGGCTAGAGATCAAAATTGCCATGGCAAAGAGGCCAAAATGGGAAAGGAAAGGAAGGATAGGAAAGGTTAGTAGAGTAGATTCTTAGATGATCTAGATAAGAGCTAAGATTGTGTTGGTGTTTATATAATGTGGTAAAAGGCCCAAGGCTAGAGATCAAAATTGCCATAGCAAAGAGGCCAAAATGGGAAAGGAAAGGAAGGATAGGAAAGGTTAGTAGAGTAGATTCTTAGATGATCTAGATAAGAGCTAAGATTGTGTTGGTGTTTATATAATGTTGTAAAAGATGATTTGTTCATCTTAATACCTTGTCAATTCGTTCCTAGACTAACACGGAAGAGGTAAATCATAGATGACTATTAGTTATTAGTGTAAGTGGCCAAGGTATAAAGAAGGGCATGTTTAGACATGCCGAATTTCGACCCCAAGATTTTATGTGACAATATTCTATACTTTAACTATTGCACCGCCTCTAGGGGACGTGTTGATGTTTATATAATAAAGGATGACGGAGAGGTTGCAAGGTCAAAATGAGTTGTGTAAGTAATTGCATATCATAGTTTGGTAGGAAAGAATGTATATCTAAGACTGTGTTGGTATTTATATAACAAAGGATGATGGAGAAGTTGTAGGGTTAAAATGAGTTGTGTAAGTAATTGCATGTCATGATTTGGTAGGAAAGAGTGTAGATTGGAGGTCGTTGGTGGTTGGCGGATGGTCGGACTACCAAGTGCCGAGTGGAGGGTGATTTTCGACTGTCCATTCTGATCCAAATTATAATCTGAACGGGAAGATGAACTCAATGAGAAACCACAATTAATTACGATTGAATCATGATCCCGATCCAATCGTAATTATATTGTGGACCATCTCTTGGTCCAAAAAAATGGATCAGAGGATCCTCTTTTGGATTCTGGAGGGTTTGAAAAACGACATGTTTGAAGCCAGGGTCGGTCAATTCAGCTTAACATCATATCCCAATTTCCTGAGAAGTCAACGGAGGCCATTGATGGATTACAAGTAGTTTAGAAGGTCACGTACACTGCAGTTCTTCATTAAAATTTGGTCCAGATCGTGGACGGTGTAAAATTAAAGTTATTCACAAAAGGAATGTAGGCTGGCCTGTTTAGTAGCCAGGCTTTAACGTGCTGAGTTGGATCCATGTATGTAAACCATGTCCAATCGAAATGGTTTGTTCATATTTACAAAGGCATAGTTAATGAGATAGAATGGATCACTCTTATCATTCAAAAATGTAATAATTATTTCATAATAATAGTGAAATAATTATGTTTTATTTATATGAAAAAAATAAATTATAAAATTAATTTATAATCGACCCGTCAAATAAGAATATGCATCTAATCTTGATCTTATTCTATTATAATAAATATATCACTCTTTAGTCATCTGTTAACAGATGACGATCCCAACGTCATCTTTATCAAATATTAATATTATTTGTATCATGTTTGACTTGTTGACAAACCTTGACTAACAGAATAAGCTAACTAGGCAAGGTGAGTCAATAGATTAGAAGAGCCCGACGGATCGATTCGATCATAAGACTAGACAAGTTAGATGAATTAGAGAAACCGATCAGCTTGGGCATTAAAAGAGAGCCAAACGGGCCAAATGGCAAGCTCATTTGTTTTCTTAGCTTATGTGGCGGAGGACCTTGTTTCGATGGAAACAAACACCATCCGTCAGCTCTTCGCCAACTCGATCAGACTTTTGCATATAGAATAGCTTTTAGCATTTTAATACTAAAGTAAATGAACATGTAAAGTTATAATCACGACCGAAATAACAAGTGATTCAAGTATTATTACATATTGCAGACTAGTAAATAAAATTATGCCAATGCAATACACTAAACAAAACCACCATCACAATCATGACTAGAATCATACACACATAATCTAGACACGCTGTTATAAACTAAAATACACTGCATACATGCAGCCTGAAGTAGATCGATATGGATCATGGAGACGCTGCAGGAGGCGGAGTACTGAGGAAGGGAATGGAAGGGATGGTCGGAACTGAAGGAATGGGAGGCAGTGAAACCTTGGGCACGGCTGGAATCATGGGAGCCAACGGTGGCACTCCTGCCACCGGCATTGTTGGGACGGTGGGCATCGGGTTATTCGGCATCAATGGTGCTGAGATTTGCGGAACGGTTGGCACTGTCGGCATCAATGGTGGCGCTGCCGGAAGTGTTGGCATTGGTAGGGTTGGGACTGCTAAGCCAGCCGGGGGTGCAGCAGCCGGCGCTGTGTCGTCAAGGAGATGCCGAGCTGCGTGGCAATGCCCAAAGGAGGCAATCAGGACTGTCATGGCAAAGAGACTGAAAAGGGAAGCCATGGAATGGGAGCTAGGCAAGTGGAGTCGATATGAATAATTAAGAGCTAAGGCAGTGAGTTGATGATGTGAGGATGAAGCAAGGAGATGGTGTTTATATATAGATCGATCGCTGCAAGAAGGTAGATGAAGTTGGTTGGCTTCCAAAATGAGTAATGTGATTATGTGTCGTGGTTTGGTAAGAACAAGTGTAGATTTATTTTATGGGGTTTGAAAAAACTCAAATGTTTAATTTAAGGTGCCTATTCGGACATATTTTGATGCAAGGGTTGGTCAAATTAGCTTAACAGTAGTATATATATCAACAATTGAGTTGGAGGTCAATAGAGGGCACTGATGGATTTTACAGGTAGTTCGAAAGGTCAACTGCATTCATCTTTCCTTACTAAAAGCTGGAACGGATCTCGGACGGTTTGACATCAAAAAAAAGCTACCAATTAATAGATTAGAAAATTAAGTAGGTGAGATTAAAAGATTGACTAGGCTAGCTAGACGGGTCGATGATAGCCATCAATTGGGTTGATTGGACTAAGCAAGTCACGTATTGATCATACAAAGATGGCCAAATGGGTTGGGGGACCTAATGCTTAAGCCCTTGGCGAGGGATGATTTTTTCTTTTCTTTTGAATGGAGCAATTGCTATTGAAGTATCGCGTTTCTTGATGGTGGCCGTAGCAACCGAGAAAGGTTCCAACACCTACAACATGAATGAAGCTCGAAATCAGTTCGGACAATCAACGAAACAATTTGAGTGAGCTGAGTTGATGAGGATTGTGTTCAAGTTTTTATACCCACGTCTCGTTATCTAATTATAAATGAACATAATGTGATTAATATACCCTACTTCATGGAGCTATGGTGAAAAAATAATGTAGTTGATAGTGTTTGTTTTAATAGATTTTGGGGTCAATTCCTAATGAATGTAAAACGTCTTGTTAGATGTCTGACATGTTGGGTTTCGTAGCAATATTAAACACAAAACACAACAAAAATGAACTCACCAAGGATTCATGCGAATTCTAATTATACATTTGGAGTAGGAAGATACCTCTTAATGCGTGAGACCCTTTTGTGTATATGTAGAGTTCGGTCGATCTCAATATAATTAATACATTTGTACAGTATTAAAATATATAACTATCGTGATATTTTCTTAAAGACATTTTATTTAAAATGTGACCCTAAGTATTTTCTAATGACATTTACTACAAATTATTAATTTTTTTAAAAAAAATCATATTAGACCATTTATAGTGACATTTTTTTTACAAATGCTGTATTATGAATCTTATTAAACCTAGTTAATTTTTTTCTCAATAATTCAAACCCTTTTTTAACCTAAACTTTTTCTGCACAAAGTTACCCTATCTCCTTCCTTCTTCTTGTCAAACAATTCTATAGTGAAGATTTCATCACACGAACGTGTGAGTCGTGCGAGGCGGCCCCTGGCGGCTTCTCAAGGCACTTGCTCACTACTTCATGAGGAGTCCATTTGTAACTTCTTGAGGCAATCATTCATGGCTTCACGAGGGGGTAGTTCACATCCTCGTCGTCGCTTGCTGCCTCATTTCTATTAAAATGATTTCCAATTAAAGAAGAAATATCATCTTTGTATGGACTGAGCATATCCATAATTGAATCATTAATATTAATCCTAAAATTTAATAATATCACTTTTACTTTACCATAGTTTTCAATCCTAAAATCTAAGTGTTATTATAATCTGAATTATTAAGATTAATAGTTTTTAAGGTTTCATCACTAAACTCTATTAGTTCATCAAATTTCTCACTATTGGATATCTCTCTATCATATATTTCTTCGTAAGTGATATTTACATCTACAAGTAATTGAATGCAGATTAAATTTGTAAATCAACTAAATGTATTTCCACTTTCACACTTTGAAATGCATCATGGTTTTGATGGAGTTCAGTATTTCTATGGTTGAGTGAGACTTAGAATTTGACCATCTTGTACTGTGAAAATGAAAGATTCAAACTTGTTCTTGTAGTCAAAGCATATCATGAATATTTAAATAACACACATCTTTTTATAGGAAAAATAATATATTCAAACTCAATTATTTGTCAAGTCTACCATAGTAATCAAATAAACTAGATATTTCATTGAATAAAAAAACTAAGTAGAATATACGATCAAGTTTACATAGCATAAGAGGAATGTTTGTTTTTAGCCGAAGTATATCGTTCGTTATAATAACTCTGTCAAATTTCTGAAAAACAGACTCAATTTTGTAAATGCTGGTTAAACATCATTAGGAAGTAAGTCATGAAAAGTTATTAAAATATGTCTTTGCATGAACACGTGACAGTCATGACTCTTCATATCAAATATTTTTAATTGTTCATATCCACACTTCGAGTCATATTCAAGGCATACCCATCAACAAATTTGATTTCTTTCAACCAACTATATAATATCTACTTAATTTCTTTGTCCAATGTATAGCAACTCTTTAGAAATTTATTGGTTATTTCATGTCGATACAACTCAGGTCTATTAAATAATTCTTTCAATTTCTCACATGATTTTGCAATGTCTTTAGTTTTTTCTGAAACATTTATCACAGTATTGAAAATATTATAAAAAAATTCTCAACATGCATTACATCTAAATTATGTCAAATGATGAGTAGATACTTCTAATATGACAACTCCCAAAATATGCTCTATGTTTTCCAACCACACTTTGAGACCTTAATAATGTAATTATTTAAATCATCAGTACTCATTTGAGTTATTGGTGCAAATCCATAATTATCTATTTCCTCAAGGATTTCCTCTCCTGACTTGATTCTAAACAAAAAATTTCTGACTACTTCATTCTTTATAAACTCTTTCTTATTTCACCTGAAAGGGTGCTTCAAAGGTAAAAATTTATGATGATTGTCAAACAAAAATATCTTTTCACAGTAAGGTAATGAAAATGCATCAGACTCTGTCATTTAATGTAAGCATGCTAATTTACTAGTTGTGTTTCATCCTGACAACATTAATATGTTGGAAACACTAATCGTCAATAATAAAGCAGTATGCAAGGTAAAATTAGTTTTACTTGCAATATCTAGAGGTGTTAGATGAGCTGATCTATGGGGGGCGAGCCAACCTATGGCAGGGCGATCATTTGGCAGGACAGGGAGGGTCAACTCGTCATCTTGCTGGTTGAGAAATCTCCAACCCAACTCAAGGCGGGTTGCAGGTTAGGCAAGCCAACCCACAGGCACAACAAAAATTCAATAAAAAAGTTTGCGATGGACTTGGATTGGCCCGCAAGTTGCTCATCCAATGAAGAGAAAATGTTCATGAAGCAAAATGAATTTAACACCTATTACTTACCATAAAAATGATTATAAACCAATATAGTAGCCCCAATTGCAGAATACACTATAAAAAAACAGCAGAAAGTGTGCTCTTATCTATGATGAACACAAGAGAAGTGCCAAGGGACATCGACGACAATTTAAGGTATATAATAAATGTTAGGACCGAAAAGTAGCTAGAGGGGGGGGTGAATAGCTCTTCGCGTGCTCGTCGGCGGCGTTGCTCGTTTCTTCAAAGTGATGCGCAGCGGAATACAAAGAAACAAACTACAACAATGCTAACAATAGGATTTTACTTGGTATCCACCTCACAAGAGGTGACTAGTCCAAGGATCCACGCACACACACACACCTCCACTAATAAACACTCCTTTTCGGTAACTACCGAAGGCGAAGAAGCCCTACAAGACTCTCAATACAAGTAGAAGAAAGGGTAGTCAAGAATAAGCAAAAGCTTACAAGAGATGCAGTAAAAACCCTAGCTTCTTCTTCTTCTCGTTGCAACTCGCCTCTTGACTTGGATGAACCTCCAAGAACCTTCAAGAACTGGCGGTGAGGAGCTTAGAGAGTGCTGAGGAGGAGCTGTGATGAATCTCGAATGAATCGGTGAAGAGATGCCGAAAGAAATGAACGCCTGCGGCTTAAATTGACGCTAACGGTCGAATCCCGATCGATTGGAATGCTCCCAATCGATCGGGGAGGCTTTGGATCGATCCACGGATCGATCCAGAGCGCCTCTGTGCTCTGGAAAAATGTCTGGATCGATCCACGGATCGATCCAGCGCTTATCGCCCACTGGCCGATTGGGACCTCTGGATCGATCCACCGATCGATCCAGAGGGGTTCTGTTCGCGGGGACTCACCGGATCGATCGGCCGATCGATCCAGATCTTCTGGATCGATCCACTGATCGATCCAGATCTGCTGGATCGATCCACGGATCGATCCAGATCTGTTGGATCGATCCACGGATCAATCCAAACCTGCTGGATCAATCCACGGATCAATCCACACCTGCTGGATCAATCCATGGATCAATCCAAACTTGCTGGATCAATCGGCTGATCAATCCAGATCTTGGTTTTTGCCCAAAACCAAGTCCAAAGCCCCCTAAACCAACATCTAGTCAACCATGACTTGTTGGTACATAAGACCTAGCATCCGGTCACCCTTGACCAGCTAGGACTCTCTCACCAAGTGTCTGGTCAATCCCTTTGACCCACTTAGACTTTTCTCTTCTTGCCAAGTATCCGGTCAGTCCCTCTGACCTACTTGGACTTTTCTTTCTCGTGCCAAGTATCCGGTCAATCCCTTTGACCTACTTGGACTCTCACAAGATGTCTGGTCAACCTTGACCCATCTGGATTTCTCTTGCCTGGCTTCACTCACCAGGACTTTCCCAATTGCCTAGCTTCACTCACTAGGTCTTTCACCTGACTTCACTCACCAGGATTTTCCTCCTGCCTAGCTTCACTCACTAGGACTTCCCAATTGCCTAGCTTCACTCACTAGGTCTTTCACCTGGCTTCACTCACCAGGATTTTCCTCCTGCCTAGCTTCCCAGTCAACTATCCGGTCATCCTTGACCTACTTGACTCTTCTTCAATCAACCTTGTATTGTCAAACATCGAAACCCAAACCAAGACTCAAACTTGGTCAACCAGGTCAACCTTGACCTGAGGGATGTTGCAGGGCGATCATTTGGCAGGACAGGGAGGGTCAACTCGTCATCTTGCTGGTTGAGAAATCACCAACCCAACTCAAGGTGGGTTGCAGGTTAGGCAAGCCAACCCACAGGCACAACAAAAATTCAATAAAAAAGTTTGCGATGGACTTGGATTGGCCCGCAAGTTGCTCATCCAATGAAGAGAAAATGTTCATGAAGCAAAATGAATTTAACACCTATTACTTACCATAAAAATGATTATAAACCAATATAGTAGCCCCAATTGCAGAATACACTATAAAAAAATAGCAGAAAGTGTGCTCTTATCTATGATGAACACAAGAGAAGTGCCAAGGGACATCGACGACAATTTAAGGTATATAATAAACTACTTCGGCATTTCCTCAATCCGCAGGCCAATCCAAACTCACCACGGGCAGACCCGTGTGGGTCACGAGTCGAGTTGCGCGGTTCACGGGCTCAGACGGGTCAACCCATGTGAACTCGCTTTTAAATGGGTTGATAAAATTTCAATTCAATCCACTTAAATTGTTTGGCAGGGCGGGCCAATCCGATGGACTCAATCGAAATTGACAACTCTACATTCTATGATTCTTTCAACTCGATAATCAGAGGTTGTAAAAAAAATATCTATCTTCTTTTTCAGATTCTTTGGATATGGAATAAATACAATAAGAAACATATATTTGTCTTCCATGCGCATCTATGGTGGTACGTTATATGGTGTTGATATAACTAACCAAGATGAATATTGCTATTCAGATTGACCAAATGGCTCAAATTAATTTGCTAAAAGTGTTGGTGCAGGAAGCACCAAATGATCAAACCTAAGTTTTAATTATGGCAAAGTGTTCAAAGTTAAAGTTTTTTTGTTGTTCTAATACGTTGAACTGAGTGTCCAGACAAATCCTAAGTGATCTTAGACAAAGAAAAGTCCTAGATGCAGTTAGGCAGGTTGAAAGTCCTAGCTATAGTTAAGCAACAAAGTCCTAGTCTGGAGGACTAGGCAAAGTCTTGGCGGGTCGAGGACATTGGGCGAAATCCTAGGGTCGAGAACGCTAGATGAAAATTCTGGGGGTCGTGGACACCAGGTAGAAGATTGGACGAGTTGGGGATTGGACGTCCAACATGAAGTCCTGACATCTCGGACGCTGAGCAAAAGTATAGACGGTCTGGAGGACCGGTGTGACAAAAGGTAATCTCTCCTCAGAGGAGTAGGTGAGGGCATGTTCCCCGTTGAGAAAACAGTAGGCGTCAGTTCGACCTAGGATTTCTTAAAAATCTAAAAGTCAGAACAGGACAATCTGGAGACTATCAAATATTTCATTTCCATATTATTTTATTGTGCTAACTTTATTTTGTAGGATATATTTGGTATTTTGAACTAACATGTCTTGCAGGAAGTAAAATGCACAAAAGAGCCTCCGATGAACAATGTAGGAGGCGTCTTCCATATGGTTGAAGGTGCCTTCAGGTGGATAGACTTCCCATATTACGGAAGTTATCGACTCCAATGTTATGGGGATAAAATCTACAACTAGAGGCGCCTTCCATGGGGTTAAAGGTGCCTTCAGGACTCTATAAAAGAAGGATTCAGGCAGGTGCTTCAATATAAAGTTAGCACAATAAAATAATATAGAAAAGAAATATTTTACCATTTTTGAACTGTCCTGTTCTGACTTTTAGGTTTCCCGAAAATCCTAGGTTGAACCAACGCTTACTGTTCCCTTAATGGGGAACGTGTCCTCACCTACTCCTCTTAGGAGAGATTACCTTTTGTAGACCGATCCTCCAGATCGTCTGGACTTTTGCTCAGCTTTGAGACGCCAGGACTTCATGTTAGATGTTTGATCCCGATCCGTCCAGTCTTCCATCTGGTGTCCGTGACCCTCAGAATTTTCACCTAACAAGCTTGACCTTAGGATTTCACCCAACGCCCTAAATCCGCCAAGACTTTGCCCAATCCCGCGGACTTGGATTTCGTTACCTAACCACAACTAGGACTTTCCACCTGCCTAACTGTAGCTAGAACTTTCCTTTACCTAAGATCACTTAGAATTTTCCTGCACACTCAGTTCAACTTGTTAAAGCAACAAGACATATTAACTTTGAACCCTTTGCTATAATCAAAACTTAGGTTCGATCATCTAGTGCTTCCTGTACCAATAATTCCTCCTTTTTTGATTATGGCAATACAATTCAAAGTTAAGTAAAGCATAACAAAAAATAATGTAACATTAACAATGAATTTGAGCATAAGTAAAACAATTTGACAATTTTAAAAATGCAAACCTTATACTCCCCCTTTAGCAATAAATTTCAATATAAGTAAAAAAATTCGGCAATTTAAAAATGCTCCCCCTTAATTTAAGGCAAATCAAAAAAAAATTATGTAACATATATCAAAAAAGAATACTAAGTATAGAGAAAATTATTTAACTTGTAAAGATAATACTTAATTTTCAAAACAACTAACTTTTGATCTTCTTCCAAAAATTTAACTTTTAAGCTCCCCCTGAAATCATCACTGTAACTTGTTGGGGATCTTGTGTATGGTCGGTTAGAATGAGGGTTGGATAGACGATCCCCTCAAATTGATAGCTTCCTACACTAGTTAGTTTGCGCAGCGAAAATACAAACTAATATGAATACAAAGAAAGCTAAAGACAAAAAAAAGAAATGCAAATTGCTAACAAGCTCGTTTATGTGGTTCGGAGATAACTTGCTCTTACTCCACGATTGTCTGTAAGGTGGGTGATCCATCAATCCGTCAATGAATTAATCCCCGAAACCTTCGGCTAGCACAATCCTCCTTGTCGGTGGAGAAACATCGCCACAACTTGACCAAGAGCACTCAGATTGCTAGGGCACTAATTCACTACTAATTAGGGTTAACCACCACTAATTTCGTTAATCTTAACCAAGCTTTCAAGCCTTGGTTATATAGGTCACGGGTTGGAAAACCTTGCCTACTAGTCGACTCGTGAAAGTGTCAGTCGACTGCACTCTGTGGACATTCGACCGTTACAACCCAACGACTCGATACCAGTTGACTGGTGAAAGTACCAGTCGACTGCTCCACACTGGCCGAGCGAACAGAAGCATTCTGTTCGCTCCCAATCGACTACCCAGTCGATTGTACCAGTCGACTGCCATTTCCATCAGTCGACTGGTACCTTGAGTACAGTCTCAGCACTGGAACCCTCACCCTTACGACTCACTTAACGCTTCTTTGCAATCTTGGCCTATTGCTTTCAAGTTTACGTCCTTTGGCTCTCATCCCTCAAATACATCGAAGCCCGCGGCTCGCCCCCAATGTCATCCTTCGCGTATGCCTCGAAGTCACTTCTCTCGACCCTTGTCCTTGCTGCCTTGTCCACGGTCCCTCGGATACTCCATCCTTCATCGGATTTGAAGCCATCAAGCTGAGTCATATGTATATTCTGCAAATCTGCACACTCAAATACATATATCAAATACAAGGATGAACCTAACTTAAACTCTTTGCCCAAACACCAAAATATATGGTCGCATGGACCATTGGGATTGCTCTAACAATCTCTCCCTTTTTGATGTTTAGCAATACGTTTAAGTTAGGAAAAACATAATAGCAAATAAACATGCTAAAAACAATGGACTTACATTGCCAAGGCTACACACTTGGACTTACACTGTCGAATGGACTTACGTTGCCAAGGTTACACACTTGGACTTGTTGGTAGCTACTCGGAAAACCTATGGGTTCCACTGTACAAAAATTTTGTACAAAGGTCTGAACCTTTTCCAAGCTACCATGTGTTCTTTTAAATTAAATTTTGGATCGCCTGCGGGACTTAACACGTTTGATCCAAAACTTAATATATTTGTTCTTTTAGGTTTTGACTTGGATCTCCTGCGGAACTTTACACGTTCGACCCAAGTCTCCTTAAGTTATTAATTCCATTAAATATTAATTTCCATAATTGGTTCCCAGTACTGACGTGGCGAGGCACATGGCCTTCTTGGATATGGGAGCAACCACCACCGACTAGACAAAACCTTTTATAGAAAGCTAATATTTAATTTCCTAAAATAACTTTAGGTTAACCAAAGAGAACAATCAAATCACAAGGAAAAGAAAAAACAAAAGAACACAATATCGAAAAACATATTCGAAATTCTAGAACGTAAGCCTCTTGTATTTGGTATTATTTCCATAAATAACTAGCATGATGCGGAAATAAAAATTACTAGTTATACCTTGTAGAAAAACCTCTTGATCTTCTATCGTATTCCTCTTCTAACCTCGGACGTTGTGTGGGCAACGATCTACCGAGATGAGAAACCACCAACCACCTTCTTCTCCTCCAAGCAAGGTTCGGCCACAAAGGAAAAACTTCACCAAGGAGAAAAACCAAAATACTAACCAAGCTCCAAGAGATGCTAGCTTTCTCTCCTTCTTCTTCTTCTTCTCCAAGTAGTATCCGCCACCACAAGAGCTCCAAGGGAAGAGAGAGGTTCGGCCACCACAAGAGGAAGAGAGGGAGAGGATGGCCACACCAAGGAACAAAAGAGGGAGAGAAATAATAGATGTTGTGTCTCATGAAGGCACCCTCACCCCTTCTTTTATATTCCTTGGCCTAGGCAAATTAGGAAATTTAATTACAATAAAATTTCCTTAATTTCCTTGACTTGATTTAATTGAGAAAAATAAAATAAAATTTCCCCAATTAGAAGCAAGTGGCCGGCCATATCAATGAAAACAAAATTGGACAAGTTTTAATCAACAATTAAAACTTCCTAATTTGTTTCCGGAAATTTTAAAAAATAAAATTTCTCTTCAAATCTCTTCATGGTTGATAAAAAGGAAATTTCTATAATTTTAATTTTACAACATGTGAATAATTTTTAAAGAGAAAATAAAATATCTTACCAATCTACAAATAAGGAAAGAGATCTAATCTCTTTCTTTAATCTTTTGTAGATCTTTTACAAGAGAGATATTTTAATTTTAATTCTCTTTAATAAATTATATCTTCCACATAATAAAAATTAAAATTAATTTTTTTTTTTAATTTAATTTGGCTGGCCCCCACTAGCTTGGGTTCAAGCTAGGGCCGGCCACCCAATCTTATACCTAGGCCGGCCCTAGCTTGTTCCCAAGCTAGCTTGGCCGACCCCTATTGGGTGGGTATAGAAGGTGGGTATAGGTGGGTATAGAACTCTATAAATAAGAGGCTACGATAGGGACCGAGAGGAGGAATTGGTTTTAGTCTCCCGATAAAATTAAGCATCCCGTGTTCGCCCCGAACACACAACTTAATTTTATCAATGATAATTCATTCCACTAGAGAACTATCATTGAACTACCGCACCAATCCCAAATTACATTTTCGGGCTCCTTCTTATTATGAGTGTGTTAGTCTCCCTGTGTTTAAGATATCGAATGCCCACTAATTAAGTGAGTTACTGACAACTCATTTAATTAATATCTAAGTCCAAGAGTAGTACCAATCAACCTTATCGTCATGTCGAACTAAGTCCACCTGCAAGGTTTAACATGACAATCCTTATGAGCTCCTCTTGGGGACATTATCAACCTAGTATCTCTAGGACACAGTTTCCTTCTATAATCAACAACACACACTATAAGTGATACCATTTCCCAACTTATCGGGCTTATTGATTCATCGAACTAAACCTTACCCATTGATAAATTAAAGAAATAAATATCAAATATATGTGCTTGTTATTATATCAGGATTAAGAGCACACACTTCCATAATAACTGAGGTCTTTGTTTCTTTATAAAGTCAGTATAAAAGAAACGACCTCAAATGGTCCTACTCAATACACACTAAGTGTACTAGTGTAATTATACAGTCAAGATAAACTGATACCTAATTACACTACGACCTTCTAATGGTTTGCTCCTTTCCATTTTGGTCGTGAGCTACTGTTTATAATTTATAAGGTACTGATAATATCATCTTCTGTATGTGACACCACATACTATATTATCTTCAATATAAATTAATTGAACAACTACAACTAAATGTAGAAAATTTGACCAAATGTGATTCTTTATTCATAATGAATGTTTACAAAGCTTAGGCTTCCAGTATACACTCCAACAGGACTTTCACCGTCGAATGGATTTACGTTGCTAAGGCTACACACTTGGACTTACACTGCCGAATCAAAAATGGAAACATGCATTGGAACATATCCTAAGGCTCCCCCTACACCTATGCTTCCCATTGAGATAGGAATTTTACCACAGGGCTATTTAAGAGCCTATCACAAGGCTCCCCCTACACCTAAGCTCCCGAGCTAGGATTTTCACCACTGCAAAAGTATTTTAAGTTTTCCCACTTAAACCTTACTTCTCCCCCTTTACCTGATATCAAAAAGCTACAACAATATCTCAATTGTCGAAACTTATCATCCAAACTGACCCTAAACCCATGTATTTATCCCCTATGTATCTCATACATCTAAACGAGTTGACTTGGTCACAACCATGCTGAAAAATAGTTTCAGACTGATATCAATCGATTGTCAAAAGAATCAGTCGACTGCCCTTATCGAAACAAACCCACAGAACCATTCTATGTTCGATAAATACTGTTACCAGTTGACTGGTAACTGTACCAGTCGACTGACACATTGTTTTCAGCCCAATTTAACATTTCTGACCACTTTTAGAAATACAAAAAAAAAATTCTACAGACATCTAAAAATCCTCAAATTTTATGGAGATGTCGGTTTTACCCATGTCTACTTGAAAAACATATATTCAAAAATGTATTTATCACCAATCTCAAGATTGACACAAAACCCAAAACTAGCTAAATAGTTTAATTGAACCTTGACTTAAAGTCCTAGTTTTGGCTTCCTCTTGATGTATTTGCTCATATTAAACCATAATGCATCCCTAGCATTGGTTTATATGACATCTATACATCCAAAACTAATTATCATGTAATATGACCCCAATGTCATATTTCCTTGCATGAAACACAACCTAATTATGACAATTCCCTAGGTTTGAGACTCAAGTCCGTTTTTAAACCATTTGGCACACTCCATGACTTCTCTAGACTCCCAAGTAAAATCCATTTGAGATTCATTTGTCATGGGTCCCAAATTAACTTTTTGAGTTCCCCCTAGAGCTCTTAGCCTTAGCCATCTTCCTAGGTGACTCATCTACAATTGCTTGGCTATATCGGTGCACCTCCGATGACACTTGGCCTACAAACCTAACCTTTTAAACCTTCAATACCTTGTCCTTGGTTAATTTCTTCTTACTATTAAATGACTTTCCCTTATCATTTATTGACTTCCCCTTGCTATAGTCATATGCAACCCTAGCATAAGACTTTTCCTTAACCTTGGAGACACTAGATCGATATCCCAAATTCAATCTCTCATTGTTAGGTCTTTGACTACCCAATACCATATCTAACCCTCTAGATCCAACATTGAATCTCTCTAGGATTTTCTCCAATTGATCAAGCTTTGCATTCAAAGCTTGATTCTCCCTTTCTAGGTTTCTAAACCTAGAGTCAATATATCCACCATGGGCATTCCTAGACTTACCCTTCCTATGCATGTGTCTCCCCTTCTTAGGATTAATACCTTGGTTCTCCATTACCTTCTTCTCCTTAGGTAATGAGAATTTAATTTGCCTAGGTCTATCATGCATAGGTCTCCTAGAGTTATGATCGACATTTACCCTATTCCTATCATGATATTTAAAACCAAAATTTTTCATGGGTAAATAATGAAAATTATTCCTAGCATGCATGGGAACATAAGAATTTGAATTTGAATTACGATTCAAATTAGGGTATATCTTCCTTACCTTTGAAGCTCCCCCTTGACTTGAGATTTTCTTCTTCTTCATCCATTTCTTCAAATGCTCCAACTTCTTGAGCTCTCCCTTCCTTAGGCATCTTGTGTGGTAGTGTCTCTTTTTTCCATACGTGAAGCATACGATGCACATTCTCTTCCTTTGGGCTTCTTCATTCCTATAACTCTTGTTAGTATTTAAATTAACTTAAATGAATTTAGGAGTTACCTTCTTCTTACCCAACGGACACCTACTCTTGTAGTGCCCCTTCTCATTGCACCTAAAGCAAGTGATGTGGTCCTTTGACTTCACTTTGATGGAGGTGTTTACTAGGTTCACTTCTAAGACTTCTTCTTCGCTTGTCTTGGATTCTTCTTTAACCCTTAACGATGTTTCCTCATCCACACTCTCCTCTTTGGATGTTGAGCATGGCTCAACTTCCATTTGCTCCTCCTCAACTTGAGCAATTAAACTCATCTCCTTGAGTTCTACCTCTTCGTGTGTAGGGTTAGATTCTTCTTTTAAACCCAACTTTATCTTGCTCCACAAATCATGGGCATTCATGTATTCACCTACACAACTCACAACATTATTAGGCAAAATATCAATTAAAATAGATATTACCTTTAAATTTGCCTTTGATCATGATTGTTAATCTTCCATCCAATATCGTGGTTGGAGTTATTTCCCTTTCTTGTCTCTTGGAACTTCGAACGACTCCTTGATCACCATTATTGTGTCCCAATCCGTGTTGAAGAAGACTTCCATCTTCATTATCAAAAAAGTAATGTCCCCTAGGCTTCCTCCTTCAAACTTTGGAGGTGTTATCAAGTCGGCCATCTTTTACTTCCTTGGCGGTTACTCCAATGGAGAGCGTCCTCACTCTGATACCACTTGTTGAGGATCTTGTGTATGGCTAGGTAGAAGAGAGGTTGGATAGACGATGCCCCCAAATCGATAACTTCCTATACTCGTTAATTTGTGCAGCGAAAATACAAACTAATATGAATACAAAGAAAGCTAAAGATAAAGAAAAGAAATGCAAACTGCTAACAAGCTCATTTATGTGATTCGTAGATAACTTGCTCCTACTCCGTGACTACCCGTAAGGTGGGTGATCCCTCAATCCGTCGGTGGATTAATCCCCAGAAACTCTGGCTAGCATAATCCTCCTTGTCGGTAGAGAAACCTCGCCACAACCCGACCAAGAGCACTCAGATTGCTAAGACACTAGTTGACTACTAATTAGGGTTAACCACCACTAATTTCGTCAACCTTAACCAAGCTTCCACACTGTCGACTGATGAAAGTACTAGTCGACTGCTCCACACTGGCTGAGTGAACAGAAATATTCTGTTCGCTCCCAGTCAACTGCCCAGTCAACTGTACCAATCAATTGTCATTTCCATCAGTCAACTGGTACCCCGAGTACAGTCTCTCAGCACTCCGACCCTCACCCTTACGACTCATTTGACGCTTCTTTGCAGCCTTGCCCTTTTGACTTCAAGCATACTTCCTTTGGCTATCATTCCTCCAATGCATTTAAGCTTGTGTCTCGCCCCCAATGTCATCCTTCACGTATGCCTCGAAGTCATTTCCCTCGGCCCTTGTCCTTGTTGCATGTCCACGGTCCCTCTGATGCTCCATCCTTCACCGGACCTGAAGCCATCAAGGTGAGTCATATGTGTATCTTACAAACATGCAAACTCAAATACACATATCAAATATAAGGGTGAACCTAACTTAAACTTTTTGCCCAAACACCAAAACACATAATCGCACAGACCATTGAGATTGCTCCAACATAACTTTCTTTTTTTTAAAAAACAAATAGCTTTAAAAAGAGTTTCTTTGCTAATCATTTGGCTAATTACTTAACAAGAATTTCATTAAAAAAATTTAGCTAAATACTTATCTTTTTAAAAAAATTCTTTGAAAGATACTTAGCTTTTTTTAAAAAAAAACTTTGTAAAACTTTCTGAAAATTCTAAGTCTAACTAGTCAAGTGTCAATCAAGCATAAATCCTTATCTATCCTAATCTAAGCATGAATATAGAAAGCAATAAATCAAACATTAAACATGTCTATTTAATAACAAAAATAGTCCTTTTATTGACTCTCCCTGGATCATAGTCTCGATAAGATATATCAAAGTAATGGATTTGATCCTTGGAGATCCAATATTGATTGAGCCCAACTTGATTAATCAGGTTAGACTTGGGAACTCATGCTTGGACTAAGTTTATATTTGATCGATTTACTAAAGATAAGTATGATATAATCTTTGTTTGTCCTTATATCCGAGTCCAAATCGGTTGTATATGACCCTTTGTTTTTAAAAAATTAGATCAAGGTTCTCAGAACCAAAGTGAATCATTCCAATGAGTGTGTGAGTTCTTTGACTTGTGTTTTTGAAGTGGAATTATCTTTCTCAAATTGTTGAACTTGAGTTGAGGTTCCATCTTGAACTTGTTAGTCTCCTCCTTAAGGACTATCACCTCCTTTTGAAGTGACTTGATCCGAAGATCGGATTTGGCCAATATTCTTAATAAGTATGAAATTAAATTTTATAATTTATCTACTTGAGTACTAGCAACCAGAGAACTTACAGTATTGTTTGGCCTTTTGAAAATGAATATAGATCCGTGGCTTCTTTTGGACTCAATTTCTAATTAAGCTCTAGTTTCAGACTCGGTTTCGACAATGTAAGATTGTACCGATAGAGTAAGGAAGCTCGCTTGTTCATGTTCTTTGTTGGAGTCTTCCGATGATTCTGACCATGTTGCTTCTAAAATCTTCCTTCTTCTTTGATTTGGACATTCCGGCTTGTAGTGCCCCTACACGCATAACAAGTCACTTCTGACTTTGGCTTCGTAGTTTGATTCACACCCGACTGCTTGATCTTGCTCCTGTATTGGGTCAACTTTTTCTTCTTAAGTACTTTCCGAACTAGTTTGACTAGTTCGATGGTGATTTTATCTTCATCTTCAGAATCTGATTTGTCTTCGGATTCGAGTTCGATTCAATACTTACGTTTTGACTTCTTGTTTGTGAGTTTTCCTGCAAGCAGCATAATACCTTTCTTGGCCCAAGTAGCATTAGTTTATTCGTGAAGTTTGAATTCAGAAAACAATTCATCTAACCTAATTAAAGAGAGATCCTTAGAAATTTTGTAAGCATCCACTATGGAAGCCTACAAGTGTTCCTTGGAAAGCGTTAACGGCATGCCTTATAATGTCATGATTTTTCACCTTCCGACCAATTGTGTGGAGACCGTTGAGAAGGTCTTGGATGCGTGCATGTAGTTAGCTAGCCATCTCACCCTCCTTCAATTTTATGTTATATAATTTGTTTAAAATTAGGTCTCTTTTGCTTACCTTTATATCGGAGGTGCCCTCGTGCAACTCGATTACCTTTTCCTATAACTCCTTAGCGTTGTTGAAGGGGCCTACCCAGTTTAACTCTTCTTTGGTTAAGCCACATTAGAGGGTCTGGGATGCCTTTGCATCGACTTCGATCTTCTTACGGGTTGCTGCGTCCCATTTGTCACAGGGGACGAGAGTTCCGTCTTCGGTGGGATATGTGAATCCCATTTAGATGATTATCTACATTTCTACCTACATTTTGAGGTTGTACTGCATTCGACGCTTCTAGTAGTCGAAATCTTCGCCGAAGAATAGTGGTGGGCATGTGGTACTGTAGCCTCCTTGGTATGTCATTTGAAAGAATCTTGCACACAATAAAACAAGGAGACTTGCCCCAAGACTTGGTCTTGGATTAGCAATGCGGTATAAAGAACTTATGAAAAACTAAAAGAACTTGAGCAGTATTGCATTAACTTTGAGAAACAAAAAAACTTGATTGCGAAAAAAATGAAGGGAAGGGGTGATTGTACCGATTCCGATTGACTCCGAAAAATTAAAAACACTACCACGAAAAAATTGCTCAAATGGTGGTTTCACCGATTTGAAGCGGTCCCGCTCTGATACCAATTGCTAGGATCAAAAAGAATTTAGATATCTCCATAATAGTATAATATTATCCACTTTGGGTCAAAGCCCTCATGGTTTTATTTTTAGACTTTATCCAAAAAGTCTTATATCAATGAAGATATCTTTTCCTTATAAACTCATGATCTTTCCCATATGTTTTTTAATGTGGGACTTTGTTTGCAATCTTGCAACCAATAATCCCCTCTCAAATGAAAGACTACAAGCTTCCTACGTCTAATCCAAATCCACCAGGTCTTCCTGTCCCTTGGTCCACCCGACCTACTAGGACTTCCTTGTCTAGTCGCAACTGCAACTTCCTACATGGTGTCTGGTCCTCTTGATTCGGACACGAAAGCCCCCACTTCCTTTGTTCGAGGTCAATATCCTACTAACATGAGTCAATTATATCATATCTCTTGTGCATAGTCGACGATTAAACCTTCTAGCAGTCTAGGCTCTGATACCAATTGTTAGGACAAAAAAGAATTTAGATATCCCTATAATGGTATAATATTATATACTTTAGGCCTAAGCCTTCATAATTTTATTTTTGGGTTCTACCTAAAATACCTTATATCAATGGAGATATATTTCCCTATCAATCCATGATCTTTCCCATGTGTTTTTCAATATGGGACTTTATTTGCAACCTTGCAACCTAACAGAAAGTCTCAGTCTTACATTACGTGGTTCTATTGCAAAAAAGAAAAATATTGTATTAAGATATTTTTCAAACAAGGGAGTTAAAAGGATGACACATTATATCTCTTTCGTGTACATACTTATAATGGCACCTCATGTGCCCGAGGGGGTAGCCAAGCCGGTTTTCACATGGAAGGTTTGCAGAATGGAGCAAGGGTTGATTCCTGATAAAGTAGGTGGAAATACCCTCCTATGTGATGGCTTACTTCAATTTCCTGATTTCCTCCCTCCCAATGGTGTGAGGCAGTTGTGGGGGGTCGCTAGGGTGACAAGTTTCACCTTTCTTGCAAAAAAAAAGTAGCCGAGCCGGTGTAGTAGATTTATAGAATTAAGTAATGGTTGAATCCCTATAAAAACGTTGGAAATACCCTTCCACATAAGGGCCTACTCGATATCTAATTTATTGCCTCGCAATGGTGTGGGGTAGTCATGGGGAGGCGTCCAGGGTAATGGGTTTCACGTTGTACTGTAGAAGTTATCAATCAATATGTTATCCGCAGGTAATAACTTTGACATCAATTGACAAATGTCATTGCAACATCGTTATGAGAAATGATATTTTGTCTTGATGTTCAATAGTCTTGCAATAGTTGATAGTTGGGAATAACTAGAAGGAATATCTTCCCACCTTTCTTTTTCACTATCCTTTAATATGTCATATAATTTTTGAACTTCGAGTATTGGTATTTCATAAATTTTTGAATGATCAAGCGCATTCATCGCATTATAAACCATTGATTGTATTGCATTGTCATTAGATGATAATTTATCTTGAGTAATAGTATCAGATGATGAAGTAAACAGAGTGCTCAATTGGCTCAAACAAATAAAATTCTCTATGATAGTACCAGTTGTAATAATTTAGACAAAATTATTTTTTACAGTATCTTTATCACGAAAAATTATATTTCTACATTTGTAATAATTATACAAACAACATAACTTGTTACTATCCATATAATTTGGATGATGCTTACCAAAATTTACATACTCTTCAACTCCATCAAAATATTCATCAGTGATAAATTCATTTTCTGGCATATTGTACATCTCAGCTTTATTCATATATATTATAACCTAATAAAAATAAATTTGTAATATTATTAAATGTGTAAAACTAAGCATACATATAATTTAAACTTAAGCTTAATTAAATAATTAAAATCTAATATTATTAATAAATAATCATCCATCTTATACCTAAAATTGGTACACAACTAAGATTATCTCTAAAGAAAATGTCAAAGCCTACACAAACTACCTCAAATAGAGAATCTTGCATGAACAACATTAAGAAGTTAACAATCAAATAAAAGGATGCATAAACAACAGTCAAATAGCTGAGTTGCACACCTGCCCGACCCCTTGTGCAGGGTCGTATGTGCTCTTGGTCAGGGCTACACATGGGCTCGACTAGGGCTGCATGGCCACCCGACTAGGAACGAGGTCACGACTAGACTGGCAACCTTGCTTCGAGCCTAGGACTGATCTCACGGTTCGACTGGCAACCTTACTTCGAGCTGGGGACGGAATTAAGTTTCCGCCTCAAAATTAGTAGTAAATTTAAGATTTCATTGTTAAATTGACGATAAATCTAAGATTCCATCGCCAATTAAATAGGTTAAATATGAATAACAGCCGAATTTAAATTCCATTACTAAATTAACTATCATTATAATTTTCGATCACTAATTATAATTAGGGAAGAAAACTAAATTTCATCGTTAATTCCGTTCTATTTGAGAGTTCTTGTAGTAGTGTTAACCAAATAAGAGGGTGTTTGGCTAAGCTTATAAGCTCTCTAAAACAACTTATAAGCTGCTTTGGAGCTTATAAGCTCTTCAAATTTGTTTGGTAAATTTTTTTTCAAACAACTTATAAGCTGTCAAAATAAGATGTTTTGGAGCTTATAAGCTGTTTTAAAAAAAGTATGGAAGACCCTACTTTTTAAAAAAAGATCTTATTTTAATAATTTGTTTCTCTAAAATATCCTTATATAATTTCATAAATCTCCATCTTATCCTCGATAAATTTTTATAAGCTTAATATCTTTTTATCTCCGTCGACTTTTCTTCCAACGTTGTGTCATCTTCTCCGCCAACGGCTCTTTCTAATTTACTCTCCCCCGATGCAAAAATTTACCCAAAACCCTCTATTAATAAAAATCTCAAAACCCTCTATTAATAGTATTATACCCTTTTTGGTAATTTTATTAATAAAAAGATCTTTAATACCAAACACATCAATATCTTTAAGTTGATTGTAATAAGTTCATCCAAACACTTTAACAACTTATTTTTAAAATAAGACATAATAACTTATAAGCTCCTAAAACAACTTATAAATTATACAAGTTTATAAGCTGTTTTTAATAAGTTTAGCCAAACATCCTCTAAGTCAAATGAATTAGAATAGACAAATAGCTTGAGCATTAAAAGAGAGTCAAACGGGCCAAATGGCATGCGATCATTTGTTTTCTTAGCTTATGTGGCGGAGGACCTTGTTTCGATGGAAACAAACACCATCCGTCAACTCGATCTGACTTTGACTGTAGGAAAGCTTTTAAGATTTCATAGTACTAAAGTAAATGAACATGCAAAGTTATAATCACATGCAACCGAAACAATAAGTTATTCAAATGTTACTACATAATGCAGACTAGTACACAGTTTGGCCAATACACTAACAAAACCATCATAATGATCATGACTAAAATCATACACACATATATAAGCTAGACACGTACGCTGATATAAACTAAAATACACCATCGATATGGATTATGGAGACGCTGCAGGAGGTGGAGTGCTGAGGAAAGGAATGGAAGGGATGGTCGGAACCGAAGGAATGGGAGGCAGTGAAACTTTGGGAACGGCTGGAATCATGGGAATCAACGGTGGCACTCCTGCCACAGGCATTGTTGGGACGGTGGGCATCGGGTTATTCGGCATCAATGGTGCTGAGACTTGCGGAACGGTTGGCACTGTCGGCATCAATGGTGGCGCTGCCGGAAGTGTTGGCATTGGTAGGGTTGGGACTGCTAAGCCAGCCGGGGGTGCAGCAGCCGGCGCTGTGTCGTCAAGGAGATGCCGAGCTGCGTGGCAATGCCCAAAGGAGGCAATCAGGACTGTCATGGCAAAGAGACTGAAAAGGGAAGCCATGGAATGGGAGCTATAGGCAAGTGGAGTCGATATAGATAATTAAGAGCTAAGGTAGTGAGTTGATGTGAGGATGAAGCAAGGTGATGGTGTTTATATATAGATCGATCGCTGCAAGAAGGTAGATGAAGTTGGTTGGCTTCCAAAATGAGTAATGTGATTATGTGTCATGGTTTGGTGAGAACAAGTGTAGATTTATTTTATGGGATTTGAAAAAACTCAAATGTTTAATTTAAGGTGCCAATTCGGACATATTTTGATGCAAGGGTTGGTCAAATTAGCTTAACAGTAGTATATATATCACAATTGAGTTGGAGGTCAATAGAGGGCACTGATGGATTTTACAGGTAGTTCGAAAGGTCAACTGCATTCATCTTTCCTTGCTAAAAGCTGGAACGGATCTTGGACGGTTTGACATCAAATTTAAAAAGCTACCAAAAATAGGTTAGAAGATTAAGTAGGTGAGATTAAAAGATTGACTAGGCTAGCTAGACGGGTTGATGATAGGCATCAATTGGGTTGATTGGACTAAGCAAGTCACGTATTGATCATACAAAGATGGCCAAATGGGTTGGGGGACCTAATGCTTGAGCCCTTGGCGAGGGATGATTTTTTCTTTTCTTTTGAATGGAGAAATTGCTATTGAAGGATCGCGTTTCTCGATGGTGGCCGTAGCAACCGAGAAGGGTTCCAACACCTACAACATGCATGAATGAAGCTCGAAATCAGTTCGGACAATAAACGAAACAATTTGAGTGAACTGAGTTGATGAGGATTGTGCTCAAGTTTTTATACGCACGTCTCGTTATCTAATTATAAATGAACATAATGTGATTAATATACCCAACTTCATGGAGCTATGATGAAAAAATAATATAGTTGATAGTGTTTGTTTTAATAGATTTTGGGGTCAATTCCTAATGGATGTAAAACGTCTTGTTAGATGTTTGACTCTGTTGGGTTCCGTAGCAATATTAAACACAAAACACAGCAAAAATGAACTCACCAGGGATTCATGCGAATTCTAATTATACATTTGAGTAGGAAGATACCTCTTAATGTGCGAGACCCTTTTGTGTATATGTAGAGTTAGGTCAATCTCAATATAATTAATACATTCGTACAGTATTAAAATATATAACTATCGTGATATTTTCTTAAAGACATTTTATTTAAAATGTGAACCTAAATATTTTCTAATGACATTTACTACAAATTATTAATTTAAAAAAAAAATCATATTAGACTATTTATAGTGACATTTTATTTTACAAATGCTGTATTATGAATCCTATTAAATCTAGTTAATTTTTTTCTCAATAATTCAAACCCTTTTTTAACCTAAACTTTTTCTGCGCAAAGTTACCCTATCTCCTTCCTTCTTCTTGTCAAACAATTCTATAGTGAAGATTTCATCACACAAACGTGTGAGTCGTGCGAGGCGGCCCCTGGTGGCTTCTCAAGGCACTTGCTCACGACTTCATGAGGAGTCCATTTGTAGCTTCTTGAGGCAATCATTCGTGGCTTCACGAGGGGGCAGTTCACATCCTCGACGTCGCTTGCTGTCTCATTTCTATTAAAATGATTTCCAATTAAAGAAGAAATATCATCTTTGTATGGACTGAGCATATCCATAATTGAATCATTAATATTAATCTTAAAATTTAATAATATCACTTTTACTTTACCATAGTTTTCAATCCTAAAATTTAAGTGCTATTATAATCTGAATTATTAAGATTAATAGTTTTTAAGGTTTCATCACTAAACTCTAATAGTTTATCAAATTTCTCGCTGTTGGATATCTCTCTATCATATATTTCTTCGTAAGTGATATTTACATCTACAAGTAATTGAATGTAGATTAAATTTGTAAATCAACTAAATGTATCTCCATTTTCACACTTTGAAATGCATCATGGTTTTGATGGAGTTCAGTATTTCTATGGTTGAGTGAGACTTAGAATTTGACCATCTTGTACAGTGAAAATAAAATATTCAAACTTGTTCTTGTAATCAAAGCATATCATGAATATTTCAATAGCACACATCTTTTTATAGGAAAAATAATATATTCAAACTCAATTATTTGTCAAGTCTACCATAGTAATCAAATAAACTAGATATTTCATTGAATAAAAAAACTAAGTAGAATACACGATCAAGTTTACATAACATAAGAGGAATGTTTGTTTTTAGCCGAAGTATATCGTTCGTTATAATAACTCTGTCAAATCTCTAAAAAACAGACTCAATTCTGTAAATGCTGGTTAAACATCATTAGGAAGTAAGTCATGAAAAGTTATTAAAATATGTCTTTGTATGAACAGGTGACAGTCATGACTCTTTATATCAAATATTTTTAATTGTTCATATCCACACTTCGAGTCATATTCAAGGCATACCCATCAACAAATTTGATTTCTTTCAACCAACTATATAATATCTACTTAATTTCTTTGTCCAATGTATAGCAACTCTTTAGAAATTTATTGGTTATTTCATGTCGATACAACTCAGGTCTATTAAATAATTCTTTCAATTTCTCACATGATTTTGCAGTGTCTTTAGTTTTTCCTGAAACATTTATCACAGTATTGAAAATATTACAAAAAAAATCTCAACATGCATCACATCTAAATTTTGTGGAATGATGAGTAGATACTTCTAATATGACAACTCCCAAAATATGCTCTATGTTTTCCAACCACACTTTGAGACCTTAACAATGTAATTATTTAAATCATCAGTACTCATTTGAGTTATTGGTGCAAATCCATAATTATCTATTTTCTCAAAGATTTGCTCTCCTGACTTGATTCCAAACAAAAAATTTCTGACTACTTCATTCTTTATAAACTCTTTCTTATTTCACCTGAAAGGGTGCTTCAAAGGTAAAAATTTATGATGATTATCAAACAGAAATATCTTCTCACTGTAAGGTAATGAAAATGCATCAGGCTCTGTCATTTAATGTAAACATGCTAACTTACTAGTTGTGTTTCATCCTGACAACATTAATATGTTGGAAACACAAATCGTCATCAATAAAGCAGTATGCAAGGTAAAATTAGTTTTACTTGCAATATCTAGAGGTGTTAGATGAGCCGATCTGTGGCGGGGCGAGCCAACCTATGGCAGGGCGATCATTTGGCAAGATAGGGAGGGTCAACCCGTCATCTTGCTGGTTGAGAAATCTCCAACCCAACTCAAGGCGGGTTGCAGGTTAGGCAAGCCAACCCACGGGCCCAACAAAAATTCAATAAAAAAGTTTGCGATGGGCTTGGATTGGCCTGCAAATTATTCATCCAATGAAGAGAAAATGTTCATGAAGCAAAATGAATTTAACACCTATTACTTACCATAAAAATGATTATAAATCAATATAGTAGCCCCAATTGCAGAATGCACTGTAAAAGAGCAGAAAGTGTGCTCTTATCTACGATGAACACAAGAGAAGTGGCAAGCGACCTCGATGACAATTTAAGGTACATAATAAACTACTTCAACATTTCCTCAATCCGCAGGCCAATCCAAACTCGCCACGGGTAGACCCGCGTGGGTCACGAGTCGAGTTGCGTGGTTGACGAGTCCAAACGGGTCAACCCATGTGAACTCACTTTTAAATGGGTTGATAAAATTTCAATTCAATCCTCTTAAATTGTTTGGCAAGGCGGGCCAACCCGATGGACTCAATCGAAATTGACAACTCTACATTCTATGATTCTTTCAACTCGACAATCAGAGGTTGTAAAAAAAATATCTATCTTCTTTTTCAGATTCTTTGGATATGGAACAAATACAATAAGAAACATATATTTGTCTTCCATGCGCATCTATGGTGGTACGTTATATGGTGTTGATATAACTATCCAAGATGAATATTGCTATTCAGATTGACCAAATGGCTAAAATTAATTTGCTAAAAGTGTTGGTGCAGGAAGCACCAAATGATCAAACCTAAGTTTTGATTATGGCAAAGAGTTCAAAGTTAAAGTTTTTTTTTTTTGTTCTAATAAGTTGAACTGAGTGTGCAGACAAATCCTAAGTGATCTTAGGCAAAGGAAAGTCCTAGTTGCAGTTAGGCAGGTTGAAAGTCCTAGCTATAGTTAGGCAACAAAGTCCTAGTCTGGAGGACTAGGCAAAGTCTTGGCGGGTCGAGGACATTGGGCGAAATCCTAGGGTCAAGAACGCTAAATGAAAATCCTGGGGGTCATGGACACCAGGTAGAAGATTGGACGAGTTGGGGATTGGACGTCCAACATAAAGTCCTGACATCTCGGACGCTGAGCAAAAGTCTAGACGGTCTGGAGGACCAGTGTGGCAAAAGGTAATTTCTCCTCAGAGGAGTAGGTGAGGGCATGCTCCCCGTTGAGAAAACAATAGGCGTCAGTTCGACTTAGGATTTCTGAAAAATCTAAAAGTCAGAACAGGACAATCTGGAGACTATCAAATATTTCATTTCCATATTATTTTATTATGCTAACTTTATTTTGTAGGATATATTTGGTATTTTGAACTAACATGTCTTGTAGGAAGTAAAATGCACAAAAGAGCCTCCGATGAACAATGTAGGAGGCGCCTTCCATATGGCTGAAGGTGCCTTCGGGTGGATAGACTTCCCATATTACGGAAGTTATCGACTCCAATGTTATGGGGATAAAATCTACAACTAGAGGCGCTTTCCATGGGGTTAAAGGTACCTTCAGGACTTTATAAAAGAAGGATTCAGGCAAGTGCTTCAATATAAAGTTAGAACAATAAAATAATATGGAAAAGAAATATTTTGCCGTTTTTGAACTGTCCTGTTCTGACTTTTAGGTTTCCCGAACACCCTAGGTTGAACCAACGCTTACTGTTCCCTTAATGGGGAATGTGTCCTCACCTACTCCTCTTAGGAGAGATTACCTTTTGTAGACCGATCCTCCAAATCGTCTGAACTTTTGCTCAGCTTTGAGACGTCAGGACTTCATGTTGGACGTTTGATCCTAACCCGTCCAATCTTCCATCTGGTGTCCGTGACCCTCAGAATTTTCACCTAACATCCTTGACCCTAGGATTTCACCCAACGTCCTAAATCCGGCAAGACTTTGCCCAATCCCGTGGACTTGGATTTCGTTACCTAACCACAACTAGGACTTTTCACCTGCCTAACTACAGCTAGAATTTTCCTTTACCTAAGATCACTTAGAACTTTTCTGCACACTCAGTTCAACTTGTTAAAGCAACCAGACATATTAACTTTGAACCCTTTGTCATAATCAAAACTTAGGTTTGATCATCTAGTGCTTCCTGTACCAATAATTCTCCCTTTTTTTATTATGGCAATACAATTCAAAGTTAAGTAAAGCGTAACAAAAAACAATGTAACATTAACAATGAATTTGAGCATAAGTAAAACAATTTGATAATTTAAAAAATGCAAACCTTATGCTCCCCCTTTAGCAATGAATTTAAGTATAAGTAAAAAAATTCGACAATTTAAAAATGCTCCCCCTTAATTTAAGGCAAATAAAAAAAAATTGTGTTTTAACATATATCAAAAAAGAATACTAAGTATAGAGAAAATTATTTAACTTGTGAAGATAGTACTTAATTTTCAAAACAACTAACTTTTGATCTTTTTCCAAAAATTTAACTTTTAAGCTCCCCCTGAAATCATCACTGTAACTTGTTGGGGATCTTGTGTATGGTCGGTTAGAAGAGGAGTTGGATAGACGATCCCCCCCCAAATCGATAGCTTCCTACACTAGTTAGTTTGCGCAGCGAAAATACAAACTAATATGAATACAAATAAAGCTAAAGACAAAGAAAAGAAATGCAAAACTGCTAGCAAGCTCATTTATGTGGTTCGGAGATAACTTGCTCTTACTCCACGACTGTCTGTAAGGTGGGTGATCCATCAATCCATCAATGAATTAATCCTCGAAAACTCTGGCTAGCACAATCCTCCTTGTCGGTGGAGAAACATCACCACAACTTGACCAAGAGCACTCGGATTCCTAGGGCACTAGTTCACTACTAATTAGGGTTAACCACCACTAATTTTGATAATCTTAACCAAGCTTCCAAGCCTTGGTTATATTGGCCACGGATTGGAAAACCTTGCCTACCAATCGACTGGTGAAAGTGTCAGTCGACTGCCCTCTGTGGAGATTCGACCGTTACAACCCAACGACTCGATACCAGTCGACTGGTGAAAGTACCAGTCGACTGCTCCACACTGGCCGAGCGAACAGAAGTATTTTGTTCGCTCCCAATCGACTGCCCAGTCGATTGTACCAGTCGACTTCCATTTCCATCAGTCGACTGGTACCTCGAGTACAGTCTCTCAGCACTGGAACCCTCACCCTTACGACTCACTTGACGCTTCTTTGCAACCTTGGCTTCTTGCTTTCAAGTTTACATCCTTTGGCTCTCGTCCCTCAAATGCATCGAAGTCCGCAGCTCGTCCCCAATGTCATCCTTCGCGTATGCCTCGAAGTCACTTCTCTCAGCCCTTGTCCTTACTGCCTTGTCCACGGTCCCTCGGATACTCCATCCTTCACCGGACCCGAAGCCATCAAACTGAGTCATATGTATATCCTACAAATCGGCACACTCAAATACATATATCAAATACAAGGATGAACCTAACTTAAACTCTTTGTCCAAACACCAAAATACATGGTCGCATAGACCATTGGGATTGCTCCAACAATCTCTCCCTTTTTGATGTTTAGCAATACGTTTAAGTTAGGAAAAACATAATAGCAAATAAACATGCTAAAAACAATGGACTTACATTGTCAAGGCTACACACTTGGACTTACACTGCCGAATGGACTTACGTTGCCAAGGCTACACACTTGGACTTTCACCGCCGAATGGATTTACGTTGCCAAGGCTACACACTTGGACTTACACTGCCGAATAAAAATGGAAACATGCATTGGAAACTATCCTAAGGCTCCCCCTACACCTATGCTTCCCATTGAGTTAGGAATTTTATCACAGGGCTATTTAAGAGTCTATCACAAGGCTCCCCCTACACCTAAGCTCCCGAGCTAGGATTTTCACCACTGCAAAAGTATTTTAAGTTTTCCCACTTAAACCTTACTTCTCCCCCTTTGCCTAATATCAAAAAGCTCCAACAATATCCCAATTGTCGAAACTTATCATCCAAACTGACCCTAAACTCATGTATTGATCCCCCATGGATCTCATACATCTAAATGAGTTGACTTGGTCACAACCAATGCTGAAAAATAGTTTCAGACTGATATCAGTCGATTGTCAAAAGAATCAGTCGACTGCCCTTATCGAAACAAACCCACAGAACCATTCTGTGTTCGATAAATACTGTTACCATTTGAGTGGTAACTGTACCAGTCGACTGACAAACTATTTTCAGCCCAATTCAGCATTTCTAACCACTTTCAGAAATACATAAAAAAAATCTACAGACATCTAAAAATCCTCAAATTTTATAGAGATGTGTATTTATCACCAATCTCAATATTGACACAAAACCCAAAACTAGCTAAATGGTTCAATTGAACTTTGACTTAAAGTCCTAGTTTTGGTTTTCTCTTGATGTATTTGCTCATACTAAACCATAATGCATCCCTAGCATTGGTTTATATGACATCTATACTGTTGGGACCGAAAATGTAGCTAGAGGGGGAGGGGGGGATAAATAGTTTGGCGCGATCTCGTGCTCGTCGTTGCTTTGTTTCTTCGATGATGTGCAGTGGAAATATAAGAAAACAAACACACAACGCTAACACAAGGGATTTACTTGGTATCCACCTCAAGAAGAGGTGACTAATCCAATGATCTACACACTCACGCACCCTCCACTATGAAAACGCTCCTTTACGGTAACTACCGAAGACGGAGAAGCCCTACAATACTCTCAATACAACAAGAAATAAAGAGAAGTAAATACAAGGGAAAGCTTACATGGTTTACACAAGAAACCCTAGATTCTTCTTCTTGCTGTAGATTCACCTCTTGACTTGGAAATGCTTCCAAGAACCTTCAAGATCTGGCGTGAGAGTGAAGAAGATCGCTGTGGAGAACTGCTGTGAACGCTCGTAGAGTGGAATCGAAGAAATGCCGAAGAAACACTCGCCAACGGCAAATATCTGCGCCAACGGTCGAGTCCCAATCGATTGGATTGCTCCCAATCGATTGGGGAGGCTTTGGATCGATCGACCGATCGATCCAAAGTGCCTCTTTGCTCTTGGGAATTGCCTGGATCAATCGACCGATCGATCCAGGCTTATTCCGCGAAATCGCAGCTCCCAATCGATCAGTCGATCGATTGGAGGCTCCCAATCAATCAACCGATCGATTGGAGGCTCCCAATCGATCGGCCGATCGATTAGGAGGCTTTATGTGCGATCGGAAATTCTCCCCAATCGATCGGCTGATCGATTGGGGAAGCCATTGTCGCGGGGACTCACCCAATCGATCAGTCGATCGATTGGGCATGAGCCAATCGATCGGCTGATCGATCCAACTTCTTGTTTTCGCCCAAAACCAAGTTCAAAGTCCCTTAAACCAACATCCGGTCAACCATGACCTGTTGGTACATCATACCTAGCATCCGGCCACCTTTGACCTGCTAGGACTCTGTCACCAAGTATCCTATCAATCCCTTTGACCCATTTGGACTTTTCTCCTCGTGTCAAGTGTCCGGTCCTCCATGACCCACTTGGACTTCCACCAGATGTCTGGTCAACTTTGACCCATCTGGATTTCCTATGTCTGGTTTCACTCACCAGGACTTTCTTTCTGCCTAGCTTCACTCACTATGACTTCTCCTCTGCCTGGCTTCACTCACCAGGACTTTCCTTACTGCCTAGGTTCACTCACTAGGACTTTCACCTGGCTTCACTCACCAGGATTTCTTCTGCCTAGCTTCACTTACTAGGTCTTTCATCTGGCTTCACTCACCAGGATTTTTCAGTCAAGTATCCAGTCAACCTTGACCTACTTGACTCTTCTTCACAATCTCCCCACATGAACAATTGCACCTGCAATTTTCATGTCTTGTCTCTATGTATTGTCAAACATCAAAATGCAAATATCAAGACTCGAGCTTGACTCAATTCAAGCTCAGTCGACCAGGTCAACCTTGACCTAGGGAATATTGCACCAACAATCTCCTCCTTTTTGATGTTTGACAATACCTCCTTTAAGTTAGGTTAATCCCATAGCCTCAAACTCCTTCATGCCAATATGAATGAGGATTTCCTTCATTCTCCTCCTTTTCTAGAGAGCAACCTCCCTCTTAGGTAATGAAAGCTTAACTTAACCCTCACATTCTCCCCCTATTGGCACACATAAAAAACTCTCCCCCTGAAGAGTTACCCAACATTGTTTACAACTTCACTCATTGTTCACAACACAATAACGAAGGACTCATACCCTTCATTATTCTTAACGTTCATCCTTGAGCATATATCACTTGGTATATTCACACACGATTCAAATGAAAGTCTCATACCCTTCATTGTCATCAAATGCTCATCCGTGAGCATACACCACTTGAATAATGAAGATATCCACTTTCCATTATATTCAAATACCCAACCTTGAGCATTTTCGCTAAAGAAGGTTAACCACCTTTCAAGGTGTATGAAAAATAGATTTTCATGTTCTTAAAGAGTAACTCCCCCTAAAGACATGCACATAACTTCTGTCATTGCACCAACAATGACTTGGAATCCCTAAACCTTTAGGAAACCCAAATTTAGAAGTTTGAGGTTTAAAAATTTAATATTGAAACCAAACCTCAACCTAAACCTCTACTTAGTCTCCCTTAACCAATCCGTCCTTGTTTTCATCATGAAAACTCTCCCTAAATGTATACAAATATGTTTTGAGGGGTAAGGGATGGTTACCTAGACTAAAGATGGTTCAAAATGCTGAAATCAAGCTTTCCCAGCCAAAATCAGCATTCCCAATCGATTGGAGTTGGGTCCCTATCAATTGAACCTGCTTGAATTGATCCATTGATCGATTCAGCTAGTGTGGATCGATCGGTAGATCGATCCAGTGAGCTTCTGTTCGTGAGAAGCTCACTCTCAATCGATCGTCCGATCGATTGAGACCCTTCAATCGATCGGGTGATCGATTGAAGGTCTGAAGTTGCTGAAATTCCATTTTAGTCAACTTCAGAAACCCCTAAAAAATTCTACAAAATTCCAAAAATCATGAAAACTCATGTAGACATTCCTTAAGGCATATAATATCAAGGAAAAATAGTATTTTATGAAAATACTTTTTATTTTTCAAGATTGAAACAAACTTGAAAACTTGTAAAAACTTTAGTGTTTTCTTCTAATTTGTGTCTAACTTTTCAATGATGATTACTATCAAAAGATAGTCTTCACCAAGGTTTTCCAAAGGCATTTTTAAAATCATTTTCAAAACCAATATCCAATCATGTTCTTTGGGCTCAATGCACATGACTTGTACATTAGCTTTTTCAATGATTGGAAAACGCATAGCTATGTGTTTTGATGAACTTAAAACTCAAAAGAATGCACTAGATCAACATCTTGAGTTTTGTTCATCATCCTAACATCTCACTTGTATTTAATGTGTACAAAACCACATACAAGTCACCTTATAGTTCTCAGTGAGATGTAAACTTTGGTTTTGCTCTAATCTAGGGATCATGCATATCTATCTAGGCATTTTGAGATTAGAAACATCCACCAAGGATGGTACTTGTTAATGAATACCATTTGTCCTTAGTTTGCAAGGAATTAAAATAATACATGATGCGTTATGGCATACATCAAAGATAAATAATTTTCAAAAGAAAATTTTCCTATGACTACATGATGTATGTATGACATAACATGATATTTTGTAATTTTCATAATAAGGCATGAATGCAAAAATAAACATGATGTCATGACATATGATGGGAAAACAAACACATAGAAAATTAGCATAAATAAAATACCTAGAATAACTATCTAAGTATCCTTAAACTTTAGCTAACTTAAAGTTTAAACCTAGATTGCCTAATATTTCCCAAGAAAATGTCAAACCCAATTTTGACATTTCCTTTACTTTTCTTACATTGTACCAATTTTAAATTAAGCATATTCCTCAAATTTTGGCACAAATTACTCTTTTAAATAGTAACAAATCAAGATAAGGCTTAGATTTGCCTTTAACTTCCCAATAAAATGTCAAAAACAACTTGGCATTTCTTTACACTTGATTTCTTGTGCTAATTAAAATTATATCCAAATACTCAAATTATGGCACATTTTACTCCATTTAAGAAGTAAATGATAATCCTTTCCATTTTCAAAGGTTAATAATAACCCTGAAAATGCTCTCCGAGTGTCAACTTCATCAAAATTGGGTTGACTACCCTTCTAATCGGAGTTGACACTCTCTAGCCCATCTAAGGAGTAGAGAAAATGCTCCTAGGAACCCAAAACCTATTGGTGCTCCTTGGATGCTCTAGGTATTCACTAGGGATAACTTCTCTATATACCTTCCTAATGACCTTGTTAGGCTTCTTAGAGTCCTTGGTCATCTTTTCTAGGTCAACTCTAGGGATTGTTTCCCTTGTGACCTTCTTAGTGACTTTCTTAGACTTCTTAGAAGTCTTAGTCACATTTGTTGTTACAAAAATACTTCCAGGGATAACTTCCCTTGTATTTTTGACTTGACCACTAGGCTTAGGGTTAGTTCTATAACTATATGGAACTCTATGGTAAGAAGGCACATCCTTTTTGATTTTAGGTTTGTATCCCAAACCTTTATGACCCTTGGATGACCCTTGTTGTCCTAAACCTAGATTTTGCTCATTTTGCCCTTTTAGGAGATTTTTCATCCTTTTTAGGGTCTTTTCTAATTCATCAAGTCTTGACCTCAAGACTCGATTTTCACTCATTAAATCCTTAGTTTTTGGTTTTTCATTTAATCCTTAAGCAATTTTATTTTTAGGCTTGTAACTAAAATCTTTAGAATTCTTGCAAAAATTTTTATCTACCTTCCTAGGCCTAGGTGTGGTAGTTTTAGCATGAAGAGCTACATGTTTTTCCTTAATGCTATCATGCTTCCTATTTTTATGGTAAATAGCATTAAAATGATATAAATTAGAACTAGCATACTTTTTACCATTATTTAAATGGGTAGGCTCAACAAATGATACCTTGTGTTTTACCTTGGAGGCTCCCCCTTGAGTTGTGCTTCCTCCTTGAGCCTTGACCGCTTTCTTACCCTTGGGGCATTGACTTCTATAGTGTCCCTTTTGATTACAAGAGAAACACACAATGTGCTCCTTACTCTTCTTTGTTCCGAGAGCGGTCTCTTTGGGATTCTCCTTGCCCTTTGGTGCCACTTAACCCTTCTTCTTGGCCAATTTAGGGCACTTGCTCTTGTAGTGTCCATGTTCCCTACATTCAAAACATATGATATATTGTTTATTTTTATTTGAAATATTTATACCTTCATGTGTAGGGATGACATCTTCTCCTTTTGATCCGGAGGTAGAAACTTCCTCTTGTTCCGACAATGATGCTCCTCCAATAGATTTGACTCGACTTGTGGAGGTGGAAGCTTCTTCATCCTCTTCTTTTCTTAACCCGGATGTGGAGACTTCTTTTTCTTCTTGAACCGGTTTCAACGAAAATCGCTCCCCCTCAATCCTAGAGTTGGAGGCTTCATCATCTTTATCTTGTACATGGAACAAAGTGCATGCTCCCTCTTTGCTCTTTTCATTGCATTCCTTTGAAGATGAGACTTCTTGGACTTCTTCTTCGGAAGTTAAGCATCTCTCAACTTCGGAGTCCACTTCCTCTTGATTTTGACCCACGGAGTCGCCCTCTTTGGATTCTTCTTAAATCGGTACAGTGGAGGGGATCTCATGAATCGTTGCCACTTTCCTTCAAAGCTCCTTGGCATCTTCAAATTCTCCAATTTTGCAAAGAATTGTGCTTGGCAATAAGTTAACCAATAACTTAGTTACCTTGTCATTCGCCTCGCACCTTTGAATTTGTTCTTGACTCCATTTGCTTTTCTTGAGGATCTTGCCTTTTGAATTTCTTAGAGCTTCGAAGCCTTCCATGAGAGTAAATCATTGCTCTATCTCCATCATAAGAAAGTTTTCGATTCTAGATTTCCAAGAATCGAAACTTGTGGATACATATGGTGGAGGCACCCTCGTGTCGAATCCGAATCCATCTCCAAATTCCATTTGAAGTTGAGCTTGATGATGAATTCTTTGACTTGATGAATTTGCTTCAACTTCTTCACCCTCTAGCTTTTTACCCCTTCAGGCGATGATTCCAGTGAAGAGCAATCTTGCTCTGATACCACTTGTTGGGACCAAAAATGTAGCTAAACGGGGGGTGATTAGCTCGGCACGATCTCGTGCTTGTCGTTGCTTTGTTTCTTCGATGATCTGCAGCGGAAATATAAGAAAACAAACACACAACGCTAACACAAGGGATTTACTTGGTATCCACCTCAAGAAGAGGTGACTAATCCAAGGATCCACACACTCACGCACCCTCCACTATGAAAACGCTCATTTACGGTAACTACCGAAGGCAGAGAAGCTCTACAATACTCTCAATACAACAAGAAACAAAGAGAAGCAAATACAAGCGAAAGCTTACACGGTTTACACAAGAAACCCTAACCCTAGCTTCTTCTTCTTGTTGTAGATTCACCTCTTGACTTGGAAATACTTCTAAGAACCTTTAAGATCTGGCATGAGAGTGAAGAAGATCGCTGTGGAGAACTGCTGTGATCACCCGTAGAGTGGAATCGAAGAAGTGTCGAAGAAACGTTCGCCAACGGCTAATATCTGCGCCAACGGTCGGATCCCAATCGATTGGATTGCTCCCAATCGATTGGGGAGGCTTTGGATCGATCGACCGATCGGTCCAGAGCGCCTCTGTTCTCTTGGGAATTGCCTGGATCGATCTGTCGATCGATCCGGGCTTATTCCGCGAAATCGCAGCTCCCAATTGTTGGGGTTGCAAGGTTGCAAACATAGTCCCATATTGAAAACACATGGAAAAGATCATGGGTTTATAAGAGAAAGATATCTTCATTGGCATGAGGCCTTTTGGGTAGAGCTCAAAAGTAAAACCATGAGGGTTTAGGCCCAAAGTGGACAATATCATGTCATTGTGGAGATATCTAAATTCTTTTCGATCCTACAATTGGTATCAGAGCCCGGACTGCCAGAAGGTTTAACCGCCGACTGTGCACAAGAGCTATGGTCTGATTGAACCATGTGAGTACAATATTGACCTCGAACAAAGAAAGTGGGGGCTCCTATGTTTGGATCAAGAGGACCAGACACCAGGCAGGAAGTCCTAGTTGCGGCTAAGCAAGGAAGTCCTAGTAGGTCGGGTAAACCGAGGGGCAGGAAGACCTGGTGGGTCGAGGATCGGACGTGGGAAGCCCATGGTCCTTTGTTTGAGGGGGGGATTATTGGGGTTGCAAGGTTGCAAACATAGTCCCATATTGAAAACACATGGAAAAGATCATGGGTTTATAAGAGAAAGATATCTTCATTGGCATAAGGCCTTTTGGGTAGAGCTCAAAAGCAAAACCATGAGGGCTTAGGCCCAAAGTGGACAATATCATGTCATTGTGGAGATATCTAAATTCTTTTCGATCCTACACCAATCGATCAACCGATCGATTGGAGGCTCCCAATCGATCGACCGATCGATTGGGAGGCTTTCTGTGCGATCGGGAATTCTCCCTAATCGATCGGCTGATCGATTAGGGAAGCCATTATCGCGGGGACTCACCCAATCGATCAACCGATCGATTGGGCATGAGCCAATCGATTGGCTGATCGATCTAACTCCTTGTTTTCGCCCAAAACCAAGTCCAAAGTCCCCTAAACTAACATATGGTCAACCATGACCTGTTGGTACATCATACCTAGCATCCGGCCACCCTTGACCTGCTAGGACTCTCTCACCAAGTGTCCGGTCAATCCCTTTGACCCACTTGGACTTTTCTCCTCGTGCCAAGTGTCCGGTCCTCCATGACCCACTTGGACTTCCACCAGATGTCTGGTCAACCTTGACCCATCTGGATTTCCTGTACTTCCCTTATGCCTAGCTTCACTCACTAGGACTTCTCCTCTGCCTGGCTTCACTCACCAGAACTTTTTTTACTGCCTAGCTTCACTCACTAGGACTTTCACCTAGCTTCACTCACCAAGATTTTCTTCTGCCTAGCTTCACTTACTAGGTCGTTCACCTGACTTCACTCACTAGGATTTTCTTCTGCCGAGCTTCACTTATTAGGTCTTTCACCTGGCTTCACTCACCAGGATTTTTTAGTCAAGTATCCAGTCAACTTTGACCTACTTGACTCTTCTTCACAATCTCCCCACATGAACAATTGCACTTGCAATCTCCATGTCTTGTCTCCATGTATTGTCAAACATCGAAATCCAAACATCAAGACTCGAGCTTGAACCAATTCAAGCTCAGTCAACCAGGTCAAACTTGACCTAGGAAATATTGCACCAACATATACATCCAAAACTAATTATCATGCAATATGACCCCAATGTCATATTTCCTTGCATGAAACACAACCTAATTGTGACAATTCCCAAGGTTTGAGACTCAAATCCGTCTTTAAACCATTTGGCACACTCCATGGCTTCTCTAGACTCCCAAGTAAAATTCACTTGAGATTCATTTGCCATGAGTCCCAAATTGACTTTTTGAGCTCCCCCTAAAGCTCTTAGCCTTAGCCACCTTCCTAGGTGACTCATCTACAATTGCTAGGTCATATCGGTGCACCTCCGATGACACTTGGCCTACAAACCTAACCTTCTAAACCTTCGACACCTTGTCCTTGGTTAATTTCTTCTTACCATTAAATGATTTTCCCTTACCATTTATTGACTTCCCCTTGCTATTGTCATATGCAACCCTAGCATAAGACTTTTCCTTAGCCTTGAAGACACTAGATCGATATCCCAAACTCGATCTCTCATTATTGGGTCTTTGACTACCCAACATCATATCTAACCCTCTAGATCCAACATTGAATCTCTTTAGGATTTTCTCCAATTGATCAAGCTTTGCCTTCAAAGCTTGATTCTCCCTTTCTAGGTTTCTAAACCTAGATTCAATATATCCACTATGGACATTCCTAGACTTACCCTTCCCATGCATGTGTCTCCCCTTCTTGGGATTAATACCTTGGTTCTCCATTACCTTCTTCTCCTTAGGTAATGAGAATTTAATTTGCCTAGGTCTATCATGCATAGGTCTCCTAGAGTTATGATCAACATTTACCATATTCCTATCATGATATTTAAAACCAAAATTTTTCATGGGTAAATAATGAAAATTATTCCTAGCATGCATGGGAACATAAGAATTTGAATTTGAATTACGATTCAAATTAGGGTATACCTCCCTTACCCTTGAAGCTCCCCCTCGACTTGAGATTTTCTTCTTCTTCATCCATTTCTTTAAATTCTCCAACTTCTTGAGCTCTCCCTTCCTTAGGCATCTTGTGTGGTAGTGTCTCTTTTTTCCATACGTGAAGCATACGAAGCACAGTCTCCTCCTTTGGGGTTCTTCATTCCTATAACTCTTGTTAGTATTTAAATTAACTTGAATGAATTTAGGAGTTACCTTATTCTTACCCAACGGACACCTACTCTTGTAGTGCCCCTTCTCATTGTACCTAAAGCAAGTGATGTGGTCCTTTGACTTCACTTCGATGGAGGTGTTTACTAGGTTGACTTCTAAGACTTCTTCTTCGCTTGTCTTGGATTATTCTTCAACCCTTAAGAATGTTTCCTCATCCACACTCTCCTCTTTGGATGTTGAGCATGGCTCAACTTCCATTTGCTCCTCCTCAACTTAAGCAATTAAACTCATCTCCTTGAGTTCTACTTCTTCGTGTGTAGGGTTAGATTCTTCTTTTAAACCCAACTTTATCTTGCTCCACAAATCATGGGCATTCATGTATTCATCTACACAACTCACAACATTATTAGGCAAAATATCAATTAAAATAGATATTACCATTGAATTTACCTTTGATCATGATTGTTAATCTTCCGTCCAATATCGTGGTCGGAGTTATTTCCCTTTCTTGTCTCTTGGAACTTCGAACGACTCCTTGATCACCATTATTGTGTCCCAATCCGTATCGAAGAAGACTTCCATCTTCATTATCCAAAATGTAATGTCCCCTAGGCTTCCTCCTTCAAATTTTGGAGGTGCTATCAAGTCGGCCATCTTTTACTTCCTTGGCGGTTACTCCAATGGAGAGCGTCCTCGCTCTGATACCACTTGTTGAGGATCTTGTGTATAGCCAGTTAGAAGAGGGTTGGATAGATGTCCCCCCCCAAATCGATAACTTCCTACACTTGTTAGTTTGCGCAGCGAAAATACAAACTAATATGAATACAAAGAAAATTAAAGATAAAGAAAAGAAATGCAAACCGCTAACAAGCTCATTTATATGGTTCGTAGATAACTTGCTCCTACTCCGTGACTGCCCGTAAGGTGGGCGATCCCTCAATCCGTCGGTGGATTAATCCCCAGAAACTCCGGCTAGCATAATCCTCCTTGTCGGTCGAGAAACCTCGCCACAACTTGACCAAGAGCACTCAGATTGCTAGGACACTAGTTGACTACTAATTAGGGTTAACCACCACTAATTTCGTCAACCTTAACCAAGCTTCCTAGTCTTGGTTATATAGGTCACGGGTTGGAAAACCCCGTCTACCAATCGACTGGTGAAAGTACCAGTTGATTGCCCTCTGTGGAGATTCGACGTTACAATCCAACGGATCGATACCAGTCGACTGGTGAAAGCACTAGTCGACTGCTCCACACTAGCCGAGTGAACAGAAATATTCTGTTCACTCCCAGTCAACTGTACCAATCAATTGTCATTTCCATCAGTCAACTAGTATCCCGAGTACAGTCTCTCAACACTCCGACCCTCACCCTTACGACTCATTTGACGCTTCTTTACAGCCTTGCCCTTTTAACTTCAAGCATACTTCCTTTGGCTATCATCCCTCCAATGCATTTAAGCTCGTGTTTCGTCCCCAATGTCAACCTTCACGTATGCCTCGAAGTCATTTCCCTCGGCCCTTGTCCTTGCTGCCTTGTCCACAGTCCCTCAGATGTTCCATCCTTCACTGGACCTGAAGCTATCAAGGTGAGTCATATGTGTATCTTGCAAACATGCACACTCAAATACACATATCAAATACAAGGGTGAACCTAACTTAAACTTTTTGCCCAAACGCCAAAACACATAGTCGCACAGACCATTGAGATTGCTCCAACATAACTTTCTTTTTAAAAAAAAATAGCTTTAAAAAGAGTTTCTTTGCTAATCATTTAGCTAATTACTTAACAAGAATTTCATTAAAAAACTTTAGCTAAATACTTAGCTTTAAAAAAAGTTTTCTTTGAAAGATACTTAGCTTTTTTAAAAAAAAAAAACTTTGTAAAACTTTCTGAAATTTCTAGGTCTAATTAGTCAAGTGTCAATCAAGCATAAATCTTTATCTACCCTAATCTAAGCATGAATATAGAAAGCAATAAATCAAACATTAAACATGTCTATTTAATAACAAAAATAGTCCTTTTATTGGCTCTCCCTGAATCATAGTCTCGATAAGGTATATCAAAGTAATGGATTTGATCCTTGGAGATCCAATATTGATTGAGCCCAACTTGATTAATCAGGTTAGACTTGGGGACTCATGCTTGGACTAAGTTTATATTTGATCGATTTACTAAAGATAAGTATGATATAATCTTTGTTTGGCCTTATATCCAAGTCCAAATCAGTTGCATATCCCTTTGTTTTTAAAAAATCAGATCAAGGTTCTTAGAACCAAAGTGAATCATTCCAATGAGTGTGTGAGTTCTTTGACTTGCGTTTTTGAAGTGGAATTCTCTTTCTCAAATTGTTGAACTTGAGTTGAGGTTCCATCTTGAACTTGTTCAGTCAAATAGCTCAGGTCTCCTCCTTAAGGATTGTCACCTCCTTTTGAAGCGACTTGACCCGAAGATCGAATTTGGCCAACATTCTTAATAAGTATGAAATTAAAATTTATAATTTATCTACTTGAGTACTAGCAACCAGAGAACTTACAGTATTGTTTGGCCTTTTGAAAATGAATATAGATTCGTGGCTTCTTTTGAACTCAATTTCTAATTCAGCTCTAGTTTCAGACTCGGTTTCGACAATGTAAGCTTGTACCGATAAAGTAAGGAAGCTCGCTTGTTCATGTTCTTTGTCGGAGTCTTCCGATGATTCTGACCATGTTGCTTCTAAAATCTTCCTTCTTCTTTGATTTGGGCATTCCGGCTTGTAGTGCCCCTTCTGGTTACACCCATAACAAGTCACTTCTGACTTTGGCTTCATAGTTTGATTCACACCCGACTGCTTGATCTTGCTCCTGTATTGGGTCAACTTTTTCTTCTTAAGTACTTTCCGAACTAGTTTGATGGTGATTTTATCTTCATCTTCAGAATCTGATTTGTCTTCGAATTCGGGTTCGATTCGGTACTTAGGTTTTGACTTGTTGTTTGTGAGTTTCCCTGCAAGTAGCACAATACCTTTCTTGGCCCAAGTAGCATTAGTTTATTCGTGAAGTTTGAATTCAGAAAACAATTCATCTAACCTAATTAAAGAGAGATCCTTAGAAATTTTGTAAGCATCCACTATGGATGCCCACAAGTGTTCCTTGGAAAGCGTTAAGGGCATGCCTTATAATGTCATGATTTTTCACCTTCCGACCAATTGTGTGGAGACCATTGAGAAAGTCTTGGATGCGTGCGTGTTGTTATCTAGCCATCTCACCCTCCTTCATTTTTATGTTATATAATTTGTTTAAAATTAGGTCTCTTTTGCTTACCTTTATATTGGAGGTGCCCTCGTGCAGCTCGATTACCTTTTCCTATAACTCCTTGGCCCTGTTGAAAGGGCATACCGAGTTTAACTCTTCTTTGGTTAAGCCACATTAGAGGGTCTGGGATGCCTTTGCATCGACTTCGATCTTCTTACGGGTTGGTGCATCCCATTTGTCACAAGGGACGAGAGTTCCGTCTTCGGTGGGATATGTGAATCCCATCTAAATGATTATCTACATTTCTACCTACATTTTGAGGTTGTACTGCATTCGACGCTTCTAGTAGTCGAAATCTTCGCCGAAAAATAGTGGTGGGCATGTGGTACTGTAGCCTCCTTGGTATGTCATTTGAAAGAATCTTGCACACAATAAAACAAGGAGACTTGCCCCAAGACTTGGTCTTGGATTAGCAGTGCGGTATAAAGAACTTATGAAAAACTAAAAGAACTTGAGTGATATTGCACCAACTTTGAGAAACAACAAAACTTGATTGCGAAAAAAATGATGGGAAGGGGTGATCGTACCGATTCCGATTGACTCCGAAAAATTAAAAACACTACCACGAAAAAATTGCTCAAATGGTGGTTTCACCGATTTGAAGCGATCCCGCTCTGATACCAATTACTAGGATCAAAAAGAATTTAGATATCTCCATAATAGTATAATATTGTCCACTTTGGGTCAAAGCCCTGATGGTTTTATTTTTAGACTTTATCCAAAAGGTCTTATACCAATGAAGATATTTTTTCCTTATAAACTCATGATCTTTCCCATGTGTTTTTTAATGTGGGACTTTGTATGCAACCAGCAATCCCCCATCAAATGAAAGACTACAGGCTTCCCACGTCTAATCCAAATCCACCAGGTCTTCCTGTCCCTTGGTCCACCCGACCTACTAGGACTTCCTTGTCTAGTCGCAACTGCAACTTCCTACATGGTGTCTGATCCTCTTGATTCAGACACGGAAGCCCCCACTTTCTTTGTTCGAGGTCAATATTCTACTAACATGAGTCAATTATATCATATTTATTGTGCATAGTCGACGATTAAACCTTCAAGCAGTCTAGGCTCTGATACCAATTGTTATGACCAAAAAGTATTTAGATATCTCTATAATGGTATAATATTATCCACTTTAGGCCTAAGCCTTCATAATTTTATTTTTGGGCTCTACCTAAAATGTCTTATACCAATGGAGATATCTTTCCCTATCAATCCATGATCTTTCCCATGTGTTTTTCAATATGGGACTTTATTTACAACCATGCAACCTAACAGAAAATCTCAGTCTTACATTACATGCTTCTATTGCAAAGGAGAAAAATATTGTCTTAAGATATTTTTCAAACAAGGGAGTTAAAAGGATGACACATTATATCTCTTTCGTGTACATACTTATAATGCCACCTCATGTACCCGAGGGGGTAGCCAAGCCGGTTTTCACATGGAAGGTTTGCAGAATGGAGCAAGGGTTGATTCCTGATAAAGTAGGTGGAAATACCCTCCTATGTGATGGCTTACTTCAATTTCCTAATTTACTCCCTCCCGCTAGGGTGACAAGTTTCACCTTTCTTGCAAAAAAAAGTAGTCGAGCCGGTGTTGTAGATTTATAGAATTAAGTAATGGTTGAATCCCTATACAAACGGTGGAAATACCCTTCCACATAAGGGCCTACTCGATATCTAATTTATTGCCTCGCAATGGTGTGGGGTAGTCATGGGGAGGCTTCCAGGGTAATTGGTTTCACGTTGTACTGTAGAAGTTATCAATCAATATGTTATCCGCAGGTAATAACTTTGACATCAATTGACAAATGTCATTGCAACATCGTTATGAGAAATGATATTTTGTCTTGATGTTCAATAGTCTTGCAATAGTTGATAGATGGGAATAACTAGAAGGAATATCTTCCCACCTTTCTTTTTCACTAGCCTTTAATATGTCATATAATTTTTGAACTTCAGGTATTGGTATTTCATAAATTTTCGAATGATCGAGCGCATTCATCCCATCATAAACCATTGACTGCATTGCATCGTCATTAGATGATAATTTATCTTGAGTAATAGTATCAAATGATGAAGCAACAGAGTGCTCAATTGGCTCAAACAGATAAAATTCTCTATGATACTACCAGTTGTAATAATTTAGACAAAACTATTTTTCACAGTAACTTTATCACGAAAAGTTATATTTCTACATTTGCAATAATTACACAAACAACGTAACTTGTTACTATCCATATAACTTGGATGACGCTTAGCAAAATTTACAAACTTTTCAACTCCATCAAAATATTCATCAGTGATAAATTCATTTTCTAACATATTATACATCTCAGCTTTATTCATATATATTATAACCTAATAAAAAATAATTTTGTAATATTATTAAATGTTGATCCTGTCCGAACCAAGAGTCAGCGGACGCTGGGCACGTGGCGCTCTCTGCTGGATCCTCGAGTGCTCCGGCGAACCTGCAACAAAACCGAGCCGGGAGGGGTGTCCCGGCGACGGTCCTCCGACGCTCAAGTCAGGCGAGGAATGACAAGAAGGTAGCCTCAAGATGAAGACGTGCATACCTCCGGTGAAGAAATTGAGGCCTTATATAGACCCCTCGAAGAAGCCTGGGCGCGCCAATCAAAGCAATCACCTGCATTTGACCATGCCCAGACATGGGTCTGTCAGAAGGGCCATGCCTAGATATGGATCCGTCAGAAAAGGCGTCCCTGAGGCCATACTGCTACTGTATCAACCTCTCCATGATGTGACGGCAAGATCCTCCATCGTGCGATCTTGTGTACGACCTAATCATCAGACATGCTTCTACCGATATCCCATATCCCGAGCCGAGCGCATAGGCCGCTCGGCCACCTTTTTGTCCCCTCGCCCTTATTTTGTCCGGGCGGGTTGCCCGCTCGGCTCTTTGGCCCCTGCCGTTCGGTCTCCCGGTCGGCCCTTCGATCCTCCTGCCTTGGCGTCGGACACCCAACCTCATGGATGGGTTATCTCTAACTCCGCTCGGACCAACCCGGCTGATCGGCTCGGCCATTGACCGCTTAGTCAGCCCTTCATCGGTTCTCAAGCTAAGACCCTTCAGAAAGTGGGTCCCCCATTCTTACTGCCGGATCACTTGCCTTCCCTTCAAGTCTAGTCGAAGGAGGCAGTGAGTCCGACTGACTGGACTATATGTGTCCGAGCGGGCGGTCGCCGCTTCCATAATCTTCCTTTTAGCCGTTCGGCCCTTATGCCGGATTCAGCCGCTCGGCTCTTCGTTTCGGATGCCTTGTTGTTCAACGTGGACGTTTGCTTGCTTAAATCTTCTCGAAAATCGCGTAAATCCTTCCCATTAAGTCGCAGCATGCGCGGTATGACGCGCATTAATTGCGCCTAGTGGCAAGGCGACACGTGGCTCTTCTCACGTGGCGGCGATGCTTAGTACGATGGGACGCGATTGCTTCGAAATAGACGGTCGGATGAAGGCCTCGTCTTTCGTGACCTGCATCCGACGGCGGAGGCCAACCAACCCTGGCAATATAAAGCTTCCGTCTTCTCCCTTCGCCGTGTGCTTGCTCGTGCTTCCTCCGTCTGCCTCCCCTGCCGCTGTAGCCTCCGACGATCCAGTCCCAGTTTCCGGCTAATCTTTTCCGCCCGTTTCCTTCTCAGTGAGTCTTCTTCCTTCACTTACTAGGTTTTCCCTGCTCATTTCGCCTCTTTCGCTCCCGTTCCTCTGTTTTCTTGCCCTCTTATTGCTCCTCCGAGATGGCAAGCTCCTCTGAGCCCGCTGTTGGTGTTTATGGCCCTTGGTATATGACCATGGAGAGTCGGTTTGATGAAGAGGGCGCTCGGCGTCTTGTTCGGACGTATGGGATCCCTGATGACCACGAAATAATTATAGCCAGCCCGTCCGATCGGCCCCATAACCCGCCGATCGGCACCATTTGCTTTTTTCTAGACCAATTCCAGGGCGGCCTTAGATTTCCTACCCATCCATTCATTTTGGAGGTTTGTAATTATTTCCGCATCCCGCTCGGCCAACTCCTTTAGGTTGCTGAGCAGGGTGGTTGTCCTCTTTAAGCTGCATAGTATCCCACTTGACCCCAAAATATTCCACTTCTTCTTCTACCCCAAACAATCCGAGTTGGGCACTTTCATTTTCCAGAGTAGAATAGGCTTTAAATTTTTTGATAATATGCCGACCTCCAACAAGCACTGGAAGGAATTTTTCTTCTACATCCGACTTCCCGAGCGGCCGGCATTTCGAACCAAATGGCAGACCGCTGTGCCGACTCAGCCGGAGCTCGGCAAGTTCAGAAGCAATCCAGCCTATCTTCATGCAGCGAATTGGTTGTCTGGTCAGCGATACAAGATCGACCAGTTGCTGCTCAAGGGGGTGTTATATATTTTTGGGTTATCTCCCGTTCGGGCCAATCTTCCCTACCGTATGGGTAAGAGACTCTTTACTCCCTTTACCTTTTTTATCTAACTGATTTTAATTTCTCCTATTGCAGCTGAAGTCATGTGGCGCTCCAAAGCTACCGCTCATCTGAAACTGAAGGCCGTGGAGATCGAGGCGGCCACCAAAAAGGAGCTCGCCGAGCGGGGTCTCATCCCCAGCCGCCCGGCAGATGCGGGAGAGAGGGGGGCGCAGTCCGCCCCTGAAACAGATGCTGCCCCATCCGCTTCAACGGAGGTTGAGGCGGATCCTGTTTCCTCGGCTCCCGCCGAGCTGGGAATTCCCCCGTCCGGGGATCCACCGCTAGAACTTCGGCGAAAACGTCGAAGAGACTCGAGCCTCCGCCACCCCAAGAGGGGAACCACACGAGCCGATCGGCGTTACTTCGTCCGATCGCACGCCATCGGGACTCCTGTGACATCGCCTCCTGCGCAGCCCACCGACTCTCCTCCCGGACTCGTCGCCGCTTACATCGGTTGGGCGAAACTTCCACCATAGGGGAGTCCTCCGGACTGAGATGGCCGACCGGCCACCCAACCATCAAGACCACCTCCGATTCCCATCGGAGGAATATTTACTGGCCGATCGGCCCTCAAGCCCCGTTCACGAAATAACCTTGACGGGTCCGCTTGCCAAGCTTTTTGAGGACGCGCAGATTCAAGCGGCCCTCATGACGCCCAAGCAGCTCGACGACAACAACATGCAGCAGGCCACTCAGGTATTCATTTTTCTTCCTGTTCCATGCCACTATTTGATTCCTGATTTCATTATTTCCTTTACAGCGCTGGGCTGAGCAAATCGCCACTAGCCGTCGGCTAGCCTAGCTGGAGGGTCTCCTGGAAAAACTTCAATTGTCGGGGGGTCCGTCGGCCGAGCGGGAGAAACAAACCCTCGAGGCCGAACAGAAGAAGGCTGCCGATCTGGCTGCGGAGGTGGCCCGACTCGAAGACTTGGTGAAGAAGCGGGACGGGGACGTGAAGCGCGCCAGTGGCCGGAAGAGGCGAGCGATTGTTGATCTGGATAAAATGAAAGTCGAAGTCCGGGCCCTAGATCAGCAGTCTAAGAAGCTAGAGGCCGAGCTGAATGCCGAGCGAGAGATCCGTTCGGCGGAGCGCACAAAGGCCGAGGTGGACTTGAAGGCTGTTCAAGACACCTTAACCGCTTCCCGCGTGGCATTCAGAAAATATAAAGAGGGTGAGCCGAGCCGTTTAGCAGTCGCGCGCCAGGAATACCTCCACTCGGAGAGGTTCGGCCTAAAATTCGGTGGCAACGTCTCTTCCACTTTCGCCGAAGCGGTCAAGGTCACCGTGACATACTTGAAGAAAGGGGGCCACCTTCCCGAGGGAATGCATATTCCCGCTTCCGACCTGGCGGCCATGATTGATGATATTCCTGACGCCTTCTTCAGCTTTGAAGACCCTGAGTGAGGCGAGTTATTTCGAGTACCTTCTGTATTTCATCCGCTCAGCGGATGTAAAATTTTTGTGCGTGCCGTTCGGCATAATTCTTCTTCTAAAGAAACGTTGCTCCTTTGTTTGTTTTCCTACTCATTGTCCATAATATTCTTCTGTTTGCTTAACGTTGATACTTAGAGTTAGTCCTGCTCTTAAGGGTTCTCCTTCACGCATCCGATCGGCTTGGCACATTGCATAGGGTCCGAGCTAGGTAGCCTACTCACTTTGCACGTATCTTGCCTGCGTGAAGTCCACAAAGCCGAGTATCGAAGGGCCAACTCCCAATCGGGCCTGAATTTTTTAATATTTGTAGTTTCCACGGTCTTACTTTGATATTCGTTTTTCCGCGCGGATGTTTATAGCCGATCGGCGCGGCTCTCGATCTTTAACGACGGTGCTCGTCGGTCTTCCGCTCGGAGGGTTTATAGACGCCGGCACGTCTCTCGATTTTTAACGACGGTGCTCGTCGGCGCGGCTCTCGATCTTTAACGACGGTGCTCGTCGGTCTTCCGCTCGGAGGGTTTATAGACGCCGGCACGTCTCTCGATTTTTAACGACGGTGCTCGTCGGCGCGGATGTTTATAGCCGATCGGCGCGGCTCTCGATCTTTAACGACGGTGCTCGTCGGTCTTCCGCTCGGAGGGTTTATAGACGCCGGCACGTCTCTCGATTTTTAACGACGGTGCTCGTCGGTCTTCCGCTCGGAGGGTTTATAGACGCCGGCACGTCTCTCGATTTTTAACGACGGTGCTCGTCGGCGCGGATGTTTATAGCCGATCGGCGCGGCTCTCGATCTTTAACGACGGTGCTCGTCGGTCTTCCGCTCGGAGGGTTTATAGACGCCGGCACGTCTCTCGATTTTTAACGACGGTGCTCGTCGGTCTTCCGCTCGGAGGGTTTATAGACGCCGGCACGTCTCTCGATTTTTAACGACGGTGCTCGTCGGCGCGGATGTTTATAGCCGATCGGCGCGGCTCTCGATCTTTAACGACGGTGCTCGTCGGTCTTCCGCTCGGAGGGTTTATAGACGCCGGCACGTCTCTCGATTTTTAACGACGGTGCTCGTCGGCGCGGATGTTTATAGCCGATCGGCGCGGCTCTCGATCTTTAACGACGGTGCTCGTCGGCCTTCGAGGTTGACTCCTTACCAGGTCAAGCGACCTTGGCCTTCATATCTCGCGCTTGAACAATATTTATGCCCGGCCGAACAGCACGGGTCATTCGCTTGCGAACCTGATCGGCAGGGAGGCTTTCCCTATTCGAGTGCTTGGCTCGGATAATCCCTATGCCCCTTTTACCCAAGAACGTACTCCTGGCCGAACGGCTCAGGGTCTGCTCCGAGCATTTTGGCTCGGATAATTTATATCCGTCTGAATGGTACGGGGCTTCCGTTGCTAGAGCGTTTGGCGCCAATTTGATCCGTATACCTCCGGCCGAGCGGTTCGGGGCCTTCGTTGTCGAGCACTTGGCTCGGAAAACCATATACCTGGCCGACCGGCTCAGGCCTTCCCTCCAGGCAATAACCTCCCTCTATCATCCTGAGCAGCGCAGGGCTTTGGTTTCCTTCCTGCCACACTGGTATGCAGCCCGGCCGAACTGCTCGGGGTCTTCGATTTCGAATGCTGCTTATATTCTATACGCAGCCCGGCCGAACGGCCTGGGGTCTTCGGTCTCGAGCTCCCGGCTCGGATACAAACCTCCCGGCCGATCGGCTCGGGGGCCTTCGGTGTACGATGATAATGCCTTATATTCGCTCTTTTGACTTTTCATCTCTGCATTTCAAGTATTTAGTCGAAAAATGAAATACACAGGGTGATTTACAGTGATACACCTTTCACCCCGCACGGTAAGGCTGGAGGTGGTTCGCGCTCCACGGCCTATCTAGCTGCCGTCCGTCCTCATCCTCCAGATAATACGCGCCCGAGCGGAGCTTTTCGATGATTTTGAAAGGGCCTGCCCATGGAGCTTCAAGCTTGCCGACGTCGCCGACCGGCTTGACTTTCTTCCAGACAAGATCGCCGACTTGGAACGATCTGGGAATTACGCGCCGGTTGTAGTTTTGCTTCATCCGCTGACGGTATGCCATTAGCCGAACGGACGCCTTTGCCCTCTTCTCTTCTACCAAGTCCAGCTCCATGTTTCTCCGTTCGGCGTTGTCATCATCATAGCTCTGGATCCTGGCTGACTCAACGCCGACTTCGACCGGTATGACAGCCTCACCGCCATATACCAAATGGAACGGTGTGACTCCCGTCCCTTCTTTTGGCGTCGTTCGGATAGCCCACAAGACGCCCGGCCAACTCCCTCCCAAATGGTCGAGCCGAGCGCGCAGAATACGAAGAATCTCCCGGTTGGCGACTTCAGCTTGACCGTTGCTCTGAGGATAGGCTACGGACGTGAAATGTTGCTCAATGCCGTAACTTCTGCACCAATCCTCTAACATCTTCCCTGTGAACTACCGCCCGTTGTCAGACACTAGTCGGCGAGGGATGTCGAACCGACAAATGATGTGTTGCCAGATTTTAACCATTTGTTCAGTGATTTTTGCCAGCGGCTCGGCCTCCACCCACTTGGAGAAATAGTCTACCGCCACTAGTAAAAATTTCCTCTGCCCGGTCGCCATCGGAAATGGACCCACAATATCCATTCCCCATTGATCGAACGGACATGAGATGGTTGATGCCTTCATCTCCTCTGCCGGTCGGTGGGAGAAGTTGTGATACTTCTGGCATGAAAGGCATGTAGATACTGTCCGAGCGGCATCTGTTTGTAAGGTTGGCCAAAAGTATCCGGCCAAGAGGATCTTCTTGGCCAATGAGCGTCCGCCCGGATGACCCCCGCATGATCCTTGATGTACTTCCTGGAGGATGTAAGCTGAGTGCTTACACATTTCAGCAAAGGGCGCGAGAAAGCTTTCTTGTAAAGCTGATCTCCGATGAGTGTGAACCGACCGGCTCTTCTTCTGAGGAGCCGGGCTGCATATTCATCGGATGGTGTGGTGCCCGAATGGAGGAATTCTATAATAGGTGTCCTCCAGTCACTTGGAAATGTGAGGCCTTGCATCCGATCGACATGCGCCACCAGTAGCGTTTTTTCAATTGGTTGCTGAACGGCGACCGGCGTTATTGAGCTCGCTAGTTTGGCTAACTCATCGGCTGCCTGGTTCTCCGTTCGGGGGATCTTCTAAATAAGCACCTCTTGGAAAGTAGCTTTGAGTTTTTCAAAGGCCTCAGCGTAGAACAGTTGATTTCAAAGGTGCCGGAAAGTTGCTGAGCGGCCAACTGTGAATCAGAATAGAGTGTCACCCGAGCTGCTCCCACATGCCGTGCTGCCTGCAATCCGGCTATGAGGGCCTCATACTCTGCTTCGTTGTTAGTAGCTTTGTAATCTAGCCGGACGGATAGGTGCATCTTTTCTTCCTGAGGTGAGAGTAGTAATATTCCGATCCCACTTCCAAGCCGAGTGGAGGATCCATCCACATATATTCTCCACATAGCTTCCGGCTCTGGCCTTTGCACTTCGGTCACAAAATCAGCCAAGGATTGGGCTTTAATCGCCGAGCGGGGCTGATATTGGATGTCAAATTCACTTAATTCTGTCGTCCACTTGATAAGCCGTCCGGACGCTTCTGGATTCAACCAAGTGGACTGTTCGTCCGGACAATAATGGTATGGGCCAAGAAATACGGGCGCCGAGCGGCTAGAACTAAAGCAAAGGCCAACTTCTCGAGCTCGGTGTAACGAGATTCAGCATCCTTTAAAATGTGGCTTAGAAAATACACCTGCTGTTCTTCGCCGTTCGCCCTCACAAGTGCCGAGCCTACGATGACAGATACATATAAAGTGACTCACCCCGGCTTAACACTGGTAGAGAATTAAGATATGTCTTCAACTCTTCAAATGCTCGGTCACATTCTTCATCCCACTGGAATTTAGTAGCCTTGCGCAGGATCTTGAAGAATGGCAGGCTCCGGTCGGCGGTTCTGGAGATGAATCTCGATAGAGCGGTTATCCGACCGGTCAACCTTTGCACTTCTCTTGTATTTCTTGGGGGCGGCATGTCTTGCAGTGCTTTAGTCTTGCTGGGATTTGCTTCAATTCCCCGCTCGGTCACTATATATCCCAGAAAATGCCCTCCTTTGGCTCCGAACAGGCACTTTTGGGGGTTTAGTTTAACTCCATATTTGCGCAGCGTTCGGAAGGTTTCTTCCATATCCTTGAAAAGATCGGCCGCTCGGACGGATTTGATAAGAATGTCATCCACATAAACTTCCAGATTCCGCCCGATCTGCTCCTTGAAAACCTTGTTCATCAAGCGTTGATAGGTGGCTCCGGCATTCTTCAATCCGAACAGCATCACATTGTAACAATATGTGCCGTCAGCCGTTACGAAGCTTACTTTTTCTTGGTCTTCCCGGGCGAGCGGTACTTGATGATATCCTTGGTAAGCATCAAGCATGCAAATTAGTTCGCAGCCGGCTGTGGAGTCCATCCGGGGCAGAGGATAAAAATCCTTTGGGCATGCCTTGTTTAAATCTCGAAAGTCGATGCAGACCCTCCACTTGCCGCCCGGCTTGGAGACCAAGACTACGTTGGCCAGCCAGCTCGGGTACTGCACCTCGCGTATGTGGCCGGCCTTCAGAAGTTTTTCCACCTCCGCCCGAATAATGGCATTCTGCTCGGCGCTGAAGTCCCTTTTTCTCTGCTTCACTGGTCGAGCGTCCGGTCGGACATGCAATTCATGCTGCGCCAGGCTCGACGAAATTCCAGGTAACTCATGTGTCGACCAAACGAAGACATCATGATTTCGTTGGAGGCATTGAATCAGCTTCTCCTTCTGTTCTTTCCCCAGATCAGAGGCGATAAAAGTCGTGGCCTCCGATCGGGTCGGATGGATCTGGACTTCCTCCTTTTCATCATAAATTAAAGCAGGAGGTTTCTCGGTTATGGCGTGTACCTCAATTCGGGGAGCCTTCCGAGCGGAACAAGCCTCTGCTCGGATCATCTCTATATAGCACCGCCGAGCTGCTAGCTGATCTCCCCGCACTTCTCCTACTTTGTCCTCCACGGGGAACTTTATCTTCTGGTGGAAGGTTGAGACAACTGCTCGGAATTCGCCGAGCGCCGGTCGTCCCAAAATGACGTTGTAGGATGAGGGAGAGTCGACCACCACGAAGTTAACTGTCCTGGTCCTCCTGAGCGGCTCTTCTCCCAGCGAGGTGGCCAGCCGGATTTGTCCGACCGGCTGAACTTCGTTACCCGTAAACCCGTAGAGCGGGGTTGTCATGGGCAGCAGCTCGGCTCGATCAATTTGCAGCTGATCGAACGCCTTCTTGAATATGATGTTGACCGAGCTCCCTGTGTCAACAAATATGCGGTGAATGGTGTAATTTGCTATTACCGCTTTAATGAGCAGCGCGTCGTCGTGGGGTACTTCAACTCCTTCTAAGTCCCCGGGTCCGAAAGTGATTTCCGGCCCACTTGCCCGCTCTTGGCTGCAGCCGACCACGTGGATCTGCAGCTGACGGACGCCCGCCTTTCTGGCTCGGTTGGAATCTCCTCCGGTCGGCCCACCAGCAATAACGTTGATCTCGCCCCGGGAAGTATTGCTCCTATTTTCCTCCTCCCGAGCGGACGGTCGTGACCGTTCTCTAGACGCCCGGCGATTCTCCTGCCTCGGGGATCGGTGCCGATCGGGTGTCTGCTGGTGTCGTCCCTCGGTGCGGGTCCGGTCAGCTTCATGAGTCCTACGTCTCCTGTCGATGGGAGGCGACCGTCGTTCGGCTTTCCTGGGAACAGGATTGGACACAAAGGGAAGGCTTCGGCAATCCCTCGTGTTGTGCGTATCCGTTTGGTGGAATTTGCAGAACATAGGGGTCCACCTCTTCTTTGGCTTGGGCCGAGCGGCAGCCACTTCTTGTACGTGCGATCTGACGTGAGGGGATCGAATTGCTTCGGCCCTCGGTCCTCTGGGTGGCTGCTGAGCGGTGTGCTGTTTCCGCTCGGCATGAACAGGTGCGCGCTCGGCTGGAGTTTCCTTTTTCCGAGCGGCTTGCGCTTCTTCCACATTTATATATTCGTTGGCCCGATGTAGCATGTGATCATAATCTCGGGGCGGCTTTCGGATGAGCGACCGGAAGAAGTCCCCATCCACAAGGCCTTGCGTGAAGGCATTCATCATCGTCTCCGATGTGGCCGTTGGGATATCCATCGCCACTTGGTTGAATCGCTGAATATAGCCTCGAAGCGATTCTTTCGGCTCTTGCTTGATGGCGAATAAGCTGACACTTGTCTTTTGATAGCGCCGACTACTGGCGAAGTGGTGGAGGAAGGCCGTTCGGAATTCCTTGAAGCTCGTGATGGATCCGTCCGGCAACCTTCGAAACCACCGTTGAGCCGATCCCGAGAGAGTGGTAAGGAAAACTCTACACTTTACTCCATCTGTGTACTGATGGAGCGTGGCTGTATTATCGAACTTACCCAGATGATCATCCGGGTCCGTTGTTCCATTGTATTCGCCGATCGTCGGAGGCACGTAGTGCTTGGGCAGAGGGTCTCGTAGGATAACCTCCGAAAATTGGCGATTGATCCGCTCGGGGGAGGAGTCCGCTCGGGGAGCTTTCCCCTTCCTGTCATCCCGCTTTGGCATTTCATCTGAGGAAGATCCTCAATCTCTTCGGGCTGGTATGGCTTCAGGGGTGCGAAACAAGGCCCGATGGAATGCGACGGTGGTTGGAGGCGCATCCGCTCGGCCATGAGACGCAGATGTTGCTTGCTGCTCCGCCCGCTCGGCGGATGCTTTTTGTTTTTGCTCCATGAGTTTGGCGGCCCTTATCTCGACCAGGGCGTCGAGTTCTTCTGTTGAAAGCGTCACCGTGTGTTGTCGTCCAGCCTCGTCCATTGTCTCCGATCGGATGCAGGAGCGTTCCCACAGACGGCGCCAATTTGATCCTGTCCGAACCAAGAGTCAGCGGACGCTAGGCACGTGGCGCTCTCTGCTGGATCCTCGAGTGCTCCGGCGAACCTGCAACAAAACCGAGCCGGGAGGGGTGTCCCGACGACGGTCCTCCGACGCTCAAGTCAGGCGAGGAATGACAAGAAGGTAGCCTCAAGATGAAGACGTGCATACCTCCGGTGAAGAAATTGAGGCCTTATATAGACCCCTCGAAGAAGCCTGGGCGCGCCAATCAAAGGAATCACCTGCATTTGACCATGCCCAGACATGGGTCTGTCAGAAGGGCCATGCCTAGATATGGATCCGTCAGAAAAGGCGTCCCTGAGGCCATACTGCTACTGTATCAACCTCTCCATGATGTGACGACAAGATCCTCCATCGTGCGATCTTGTGTACGGCCTAATCATCAGACATGCTTCTACCGATATCCCATATCCCGAGCCGAGCGCATAGGCCGCTCGGCCACCTTTTTGTCCCCTCGCCCTTATTTTGTCCGGGCGGGTTGCCCGCTCGGCTCTTTGGCCCCTGCCGTTCGGTCTCCCGGTCGGCCCTTCGATCCTCCTGCCTTGGCGTCGGACACCCAACCTCATGGATGGGTTATCTCTAACTCCGCTCGGACCAACCCGGCTGATCGGCTCGGCCATTGACCGCTTAGTCAGCCCTTCATCGGTTCTCAAGCTAAGACCCTTCAGAAAGTGGGTCCCCCATTCTTACTGTCGGATCAAATGTGTAAAACTAAGCATACATATAATTTAAACTTAAGCTTAATTAAATAATTAAAATCTAATATTATTAATAAATAATCATCCATCGTATACCTAAAATTGGTACACAACGAAGATTATCTCTAAAGAAAACGCCAAAGCCTACACAAACTACCTCAAATAGAGAATCTTGCATGAACAACATTATGAAGTCAACAATCAAATAAAAGGATGCATAAACAACAGTCAAATAGCTGAGTTGCACACCCGCCCGACCCCTCGTGCAAGGTCGTATGCGCTCTTGGTCAGGGCTACACATGGGCTCGACTAGGGCTGCATGGCCACCCGACTAGGAACAAGGTCACGGCTAGACTGGCGACCTTGCTTCGAGCCTAGGACTGATCTCACGGTTCGACTGGCAACCTTACTTCGAGCTTGGGGCTCGGCCAAGGCTGAGGCTACGACCGATCGAGCTCTAGGCAGAGCTCACGGTGGGCCATGCTCGCCCTAGCCGAGGCTACGCCTGGCCTCAAGATCTCTACACGAGGCCGCTCCCAGCCTCACGACCTCAACGTGAAGTTATAACCAAGGTGCGATCAAATCGGGGGAGACAGGATGAGAGGAGAGGAGTGTAGCAACGAAATGCATGTCGAAACTCAGAGAACAAGAGCATGTTGGAGATCGAAGAGGAAGAGTGGTTGGGAAGAAAAATTAGGAATCAAATCCCAATTTTGATTGCTAGCGACGGAATTAAGTTTTCGCCTCTAAATTAGTAATAAATTTAAGATTTCATCGCTAAATTGACGATAAATCTAAGATTCCGTAGCCAATTAAATAGGTTAAATATGAATAAGAACCGAATTTAAATTCCATTACTAAATTAACTATCAATATAATTTTCGGTCACTAATTATAATTAGGGAAGAAAATTAAATTTCATCATTAATTCCGTTCTATTTGAGAGTTCTTGTAGTAGTGTTAACCAAATAAGTCAAATGAATTAGAGAAGACAAATAGCTTGAGCATTAAAAGAGTCAAACGGGCCAAATGGCATGCTCATTTGTTTTCTTAGCTTATGTGGCGGAGGGCCTTGTTTGGATGGAAACAAACACCATCCGTCAACTCTTCGCCAACTCGATCTGACTTTTGAATGTAGGAAAACTTTTAAAATTTCATAGTACTAAAATAAATGAACATGCAAAGTTATAATCACAACCGAAACAATAAGTTATTCAAGTGTTATTACATAATGCAGACTAGTACACAAAGTTTTGCCAATACACTAACAAAACCATCATAATGATCATGACTAAAATCATACACACATATAATTAATCTAGACACGTACGCTGTTATAAACTAAAATACACCATCGATATGGATTATGGAGACGCTGCAGGAGGTGGAGTGCTGAGGAAAGGAATGGAAGGGATGGTCGGAACCGAAGGAATGGGAGGCAGTGAAACTTTGGGAACGGCTGGAATCATGGGAATCAACGGTGGCACTCCTGCCACAGGCATTGTTGGGACGGTGGGCATCGGGTTATTCGGCATCAATGGTGCTGAGACTTGCGGAACGGTTGGCACTGTCGGCATCAATGGTGGCGCTGCCGGAAGTGTTGGCATTGGTAGGGTTGGGACTGCTAAGCCAGCCGGGGGTGCAGCAGCCGGCGCTGTGTCGTCAAGGAGATGCCGAGCTGCGTGGCAATGCCCAAAGGAGGCAATCAGGACTGTCATGGCAAAGAGACTGAAAAGGGAAGCCATGGAATGGGAGCTATAGGCAAGTGGAGTCGATATAGATAATTAAGAGCTAAGGCAGTGAGTTGATGTGAGGATGAAGCAAGGTGATGGTGTTTATATATAGATCGATCGCTGCAAGAAGGTAGATGAAGTTGGTTGGCTTCCAAAATGAGTAATGTGATTATGTGTCATGGTTTGGTAAGAACAAGTGTAGATTTATTTTATGGGGTTTGAAAAAACTCAAATTCATGTTTAATTTAAGGTGCCTATTCGGACATATTTTGATGCAAGGGTTGGTCAAATTAGCTTAACAGTATATATATATCACAATTGAGTTGGAGGTCAATAGAGGGCCCTGATGGATTTTACAGGTAGTTCGAAAGGTCAACTGCATTCATCTTTCCTTACTAAAAGCCGGAACGGATCTTGGACGGTTTGACATCAAATTAAAAAAGCTACCAAAAATAGGTTAGAAGATTAATTGTAGGTGAGATTAAAAGATTGACTAGGGTAGCTAGACGAGTCGATGATAGGCCATCAATTGGATTGGTTGGACTAAGCAAGTTACATAATCATGTCCGAGAGTCGAGTCGACGGGCGCTGGGGAGATGACGCTCACGTTGACTGGATATAGATTGAAGATGACGTTGGCCTCCGACGAGCTAAGCCTGCAACCACAAGTCATTAGTGCCGAACCGGGGAGAGGTTCCTCGGAGATGACCCTCCGACGCTCAAGTCAGTCACCGTGCGGCAAGCAAATGGAGTGGAGAAGAGAAGAGAGCAACAACGTAATCGTAGCTACAATGGGAGTGAACATACCTCCGTCGAAGTCTGGGGGTCCTTATATAGGGCTCCCGAGAGGCGTGTGCATGCTTCCCAAGGCGTGCACGCTTCTCAGAGCATACCTAGAAAGTGATGGATCGAAAGCGCTAGAGGGGGGGGGGTGAATAGCGCTCGTGGCTATTTTTAACGATTTAAAACACAGAATAGAAACGCAGCGGAAAGTAAAATAAAACACACAGAGACGCAGGTGTTTTACTTCGTTCGGAGCCTATGGCGACTCCTACTCGAAGGCCCACGGTCCTTGACCGCTTTCGGTGGGCAACAACTATATATCGGAAAGATTACAATTTGAATTACAATTAATGCAATAAGTAAACTAATACCGACAACAAAAGATCGAAGAGTCTGAGCCTCGGGTTGTCGACGTCGAGTAGTAGCACTTCAAGATCGTCTCGTTGGCAGCACTTCACAGAAGACAGCTTAGCATTTGATGTGTTGTTTTTGGCTGCACCCTCGACCCTCCTTTTATATGAGGTTCCGGGCGCCTGGGACATTTCCGGGCGCCTGGAGTGTGACGTGGCCAGCCAACTAGGTTGCTCCACGTGGCGAAGTCGTGCAGGGGATAATATTTGGTCCCGGGCGCCCGGACCTCCGGGCGCCCGGATCCATCCCGGGCGCCTGGACCACCTTTTTCCAGCAGGTTCCTCACCTGCAAACAAAGGTTAGTCCGAGCAAAATACCCTGCAAGACAGCGTTAGAATCTGATAAAACATAGTAAAGAATAAACGACAGTCTTCGGACTGTCCGAGTTTGACTTCGGATTTCCTACTGGAAACCCTAGGTCGACCCGATGCTTACTGTTCCCTCTACGGGGAATGCGTCCTCACCTACTCCACTCAGGAGATTTACCTGATGCCAGTCCGGTCCTCCAGACCGACTGGACTTTTCGCCTAGGGTTACCACCCCCTAGGACCTAGGGTTACCGCCCCCTAGGGTTTTTCTCCACCTAAGGTTACCACCCCCTAGGACCTAAGGTTGCCGCCCCTTAGGGTTTTCCTCCACCTAGGGTTACCGCCCCCTAGGACCTAAGGTTGCCGCCCCTTAGGGTTTTCCTCCACCTAGGGTTACCGCCCCCTAGGACCTAAGGTTATCACCCCTTAGGATTTTCCTCCACCTAGGGTTACCGCCCCCTAGGACCTAAGGTTACCACCCCTTAGGATTTTCCCTCACCTAGGGTTACCGCCCCCTAGGACCTAAGGTTACCACCCCTTAGGATTTTCCCTTTGCCTAACCACAGCTAGGACTTTCCTGAAACACTTATTCAACATGTTAGATCATCATAAACCTTAACTTTGAATCCTTTGCCATTATCAAAACTCAGGTTCGATCGTCGGATGCTCCCCGCACCAACAATCTCCCCATTTTTTATTATGGCAATCGAAATTCAAAGTTAAGTAATAATATGCAGTAAGGTATAAGTACAAGGAAAGGAAAAAAAATGGCATTACAAACTCCCCCTTAATATAACCTCCCCTTTGGATTTTTGTTCTCTTTGAATTTCTCTACTCTCCCCCTTTGCCATATATCAAAAATAAGCTAGTTTTGAAAAAAACTTAACTTTTCAAGACAAAACTTAGCAGAATTTTCTTACAGAATAAAAAATTTTAAATAGAAGAGACTTGAAAGTCTTAAATTTGAAAAATTTTGAAAAGCTGTTTAAGGCAAAGGAGAAGCGATAACCTTAGTGTTTAATAGTTTACAAATTTTGTTTTAGTAAGGTATCAGAGCCCTAAGGTCCAAGCATGAGTCAAGATTTGGTTTTGATCAGGTATCAGAGCCCTTAAGTACAAGCATGCTTAAATTTTAATATTGCCTCTAGAGAACATCTTGCCAATTAGCTAAGTTTAGAAAATAATTTAACTAAGTTTAGTTAGAGAAAACTTAATTAAGTACTTAGCTTTGAAAACATTATAATTTGAAGGTCATAAATAATTTTAATTTTAAAGCTAAAAAAAATAGCTTGAATTTTCGAAGATATGCCAAAAATAGTTTTTAATTTTGAGGTCAAGTCAAAATTTTTAAAGAAAAACTAATTTTAAAACCGACTCAAAATCACTCCCCCTTAATTAATGCCTTAATAAATTTTTTTAGTTCAGGAGTTCAAGCATGAGAGGTTAAAAAATTATTTTCCTAATTTTCCATCTCACTCATTCTAGATTAACAAGCATGTTTGGCATATGAGTGAGTGTCAGATGGAGTTTACTTTAATTTACAACATTGAAAATATCAGTTAGAATTCCAAATAGGTGACCATTATTTTGAAGATTTAAAAATTAATTGAGTTTAGAATTTCAAAGAATTTAATAACTTCTGAAAAGGGTTTAGAAATTAATTTTTCAGAGGATATTTCAAATGATTTTTCAAATAATTTTGAAATTAATTTTTCAAGGGATTTTTCAAATGATTTTTAAAAGAATTTTGAAATTAAGTTTTAAAGATTTTGAACTGATTTTGAAAAGATTTTTCAAATAATTTTTAAAAGAATTTTGAAATTAAGTTTTACTGATTTTGAACTGATTTTGAAAAGATTTTCAAATAATTTTTAAAAGAATTTTGAAATTAAGTTTTAAAGATTTTGAACTGATTTTGAAAATATTTTTCAATTAATTTTTTAAAAAAATTTGAAATTAAGTTTTACTGATTTTGAAAAGATTTTTCAAATAATTTTTAAAAGAATTTTGAAATTAAGTTTAAAAGATTTTGAACTGATTTTGAAAAGATTTTTCAATTAATTTTTAAAAGAATTTTGAAATTAAGTTTAAAAGATTTTGAACTGATTTTGAAATGATTTTGAAATAATTTTGAAATGATTTTGAAATTGAGTTTAAAAGATTTTGAACTGATTTTGGATTTTTCAAATAATTTTTAAAAATTTTTTTGAATAACTATCAGTTTGAATTTTTTAGAATTCCTTAGTCATCTCACCCATCTAAATTTTCAATCAGGGAATCCTATAATTGTTGTGAGATGAGCTATGGTTGAATTTTAGGGTCTGGTTTAACTTTGTGTTAGATTCAGGTTTAGCTTTGAGTTCAACAAGCAAGCATTCTTTGGATAAATTTCTGGGCTATGGTGAGTCACAAGGAACTCATTAAAGTAACCATGCCTTCGAGGTTTTCCAAATAGTCCTACCCATTGAACTTAATACTAAACCTTGGTCTAACTAGTTAAGATCCATTTAAGGGTAGCTTCGGTCAGTTCCACTTGGCCAAATGCACCAGGTCGAAGTCATATCTTCCTAGACATGCGATGCCCAAGCTTCCCTAACGTACTATCATCCAAAAACTTCACCAGTACTGTGGGTCAAGTTAAACCTAGCCCATTTTGATCTAACCTTAATTACCCTGCCGGGTAATCTACTCTTGTGTCACCCATTTCGGGTAGATTAGGTTCAATTACCCTGTCGGGTAGTTCAGTTGGGTGTGCCAGCGAGTCTGGATCCTCTATCTATTTTTATTTAACTTAAGTTGAAATTTACTTTTAATTTGAATTAATTTCGAATTGAATTTCGAATTTAATTTAATTTCAAATTTTTAATTGAATTTTGAATTTAATTTTTAATTTTTAATTTAATTTTGAATATTAATTTGAATTATGTTCTTAATATTATTTTTCTATTAGCTCCCCCTGGATCATAGCCTCGATATGGTCTATCAAGGTAATAGACTTGATCCTTGGGGACCCAATAGTGACCATTTCCAACTTGATTAACCAAGTTGGATTTTGGCACCCATGCTTGGACAATTTTTCTATTATTTCTATTAACTAGCGATAAATATGATTTGTATTTTATTTTGGTTTTAAATCCAAGTCCAGTTTTGTTGTAGACGGCTCGCTGTTTTCCAAGAATCAGATCCAGATTCTTGGAGCCCAAGGTGAATCGTTCCAACATGTCCTTGAGTTCTTTAATTTGAGCTTTCAAATTGGAATTTTCTTCCTCAAGTTGTTGGACTTGAGTTGAACTTCCAATTTGAACTGACTCAGTTAAAGAGCTCGAGTCAGTCGCTTCCTTAAGGGCTGTTACCTCCTTTTGGAGCGACTTAACTCGGACGTTGGATTTAGCCAACTTTTTTACTAAGTAAGGTAATAATTCATGCAAGTTATCTAATTGAAATTCTGCGAGTAGTGAACTTACAGTGGGTTTTGCTCCTTCGGAAACGAATGCGGATTCGTGGCTTCGATCAGACTCAGTCTCGGATTCGCTCTCGGTTTCTGACTCATACTCGGACTCAGTTTCCACCACGGTTGCTTGTACTGGTAGAGCGAGGAAGCTCGTCGGTTCTTCTTCGTCGGACCCTGATTCATCTGAAGACTCGGACCATATCTTTTCCTCTGTCTTACTTGTACCTGCAACCATCGTAATACCTTCCTCGGCCGAAGTAGTATTATTCTGCTCATCTAATTCAAACAAATCATTTATTACAACATGGTTACCTGTTTTTATATTAGGAATGCCTTCGTGTAACTCAATCAGATTCTCCCACAGCTCCTTGGCACTTGAGAATGGGCTGACGCGATTCAGCTCCTTATTCGTTAAGCCACACTGAAGTGTATACGTTGCTTTTGCATTTGCTTCTACCTTTTTGATAAGGTTCGCGTCCCAGTTCTCGTACGGTAGTGGCTTGCCGGCGTCGTTAGTTGGCAGTTGAAGCCCGGTTTTGACGATCATCCAGACTTCAAAGTGAGTCTGGAGATACGCCTCCATCCGACCCTTCCAATCTCCAAAATCATCTCCAGAAAAAAGCGGTGGGCGAGCTGTGTTGTAGCCTTCTTGATGGGTCATCTTAGAAAGACAATCTCGCAAAATAAACACAATAAAACTTGTTCCAAGACTTAGTCTTGGATTAGTAATGCGGGAGAGAAGTAAAAATAGTAATTCAGGAATTTTGAGAAAAAATAATAAAATATTATTAAAATAATATTAAAAAAATATTACTACAAAATTTTGAAAATGCAATATTTCGCTAATTCCAACCAATGGTGAAAAGATGAAAATTAAATTTTCAAAAACAGTGTTGGAGGGAAAAAACGAAAGGCGTAAGGTTATATTTTTAACCTATATAAACGACAAAGCCACGAAAAATGCTTGAATGGTGGTTGCACCAATTTAAAGCGACCCCGCTCTGATACCAATTGATGGATCGAAAGCGTTAGAGGGGGGGGGTTAATAGCGCTCGTGGCTATTTTTAACGATTTAAAACACAGAATAGAAACGCAGCGGAAAGTAAAATAAAACACACAGAGACACAGGTGTTTTACTTCGTTCGGAGCCTATGGCGACTCCTACTCGAAGGCCCACGGTCCTTGACCGCTTTCGGTGGGCAACAACTATATATCGGAAAGATTACAATTTGAATTACAATTAATGCAATAAGTAAACTAATACCGACAACAAAAGATCGAAGAGTCTGAGCCTCGGGTTGTCGACGTCGAGTAGTAGCACTTCAAGATCGTCTCGTTGGCAGCACTTCACAGAAGACAGCTTAGCATTTGATGTGTTGTTTTTGGCTACACCCTCGACCCTCCTTTTATATGAGGTTCCGGGCGCCTGGGACATTTCCGGGCGCCTGGAGTGTGACGTGGCCAGCCAACCAGGTTGCTCCACGTGGTGAAGTCGCGCAGGGGATAATATTTGGTCCCGGGCGCCCGGACCACCTTTTTCCAGCAGGTTCCTCACCTGCAAACAAAGGTTAGTCCGAGCAAAATACCCTGCAAGACAGCATTAGAATCTGATAAAACATAGTAAAGAATAAACGACAGTCTTCGGACTGTCCGAGTCTGACTTCGGATTTCCTACCGGAAACCCTAGGTCGACCCGACGCCTACTGTTCCCTCTACGGGGAACGCGTCCTCACCTACTCCACTCAGGAGATTTACCTGATGCCAGTCCGGTCCTCCAGACCGACTGAACTTTTTGCCTAGAGTTACCACCACCTAGGACCTAGGGTTACCGCCCCTAGGGTTTTTCTCCACCTAGGGTTACCACCCCCTAGGACCTAAGGTTGCCGCCCCTTAGGGTTTTCCTCCACCTAGGGTTACCGCCCCCTAGGACCTAAGGTTGCCGCCCCTTAGGGTTTTCCTCCACCTAGGGTTACCGTCCCTTAGGACCTAAGGTTGCCGCCCCTTAGGGTTTTCCTCCACCTAGGGTTACCGCCCCCTAGGACCTAAGGTTATCACCCCTTAGGATTTTCCTCCACCTAGGGTTACCGCCCCCTAGGACCTAAGGTTATCACCCCTTAGGATTTTCCCTCACCTAGGGTTACCGCCCCCTAGGACCTAAGGTTACCACCCCTTAGGATTTTCCCTTTGCCTAACCGCAGCTAGGACTTTCCTGAAACACTTATTCAACATGTTAGATCACCATAAACCTTAACTTTGAATCGTTTTCCATTATCAAAACTCATGTTCGATCGTCGGATGCTCCCCGCACCAACAGAAAGGAGGTGTTAGAAAAGCGTGACTGTCGGAAGCTCGGTATTTAGTCGAGCTGTCGAAGCATCGAATCGGCTACTCTTCATGCAAACCGAGAAGATGGTTCACCCGATCAGACGAGTGCCCAGGACGTTGACCACTTTGATTATGACCCTCTACGTGGCAATGACCCTCCATGTGGCAATGACCACCTACCAGGCGGGTCCCACCCTTACCACCGGATCATCACGTATTGGTCGAATTGGTCAAGCATACAAAGATGGTCAAATTGCGCCCCGGTGTAACTTTTTCTTTTCTTTTGAATGGAGCAATTGTTATTGAAGGATCGCGTTGCTAGCACGGTGGTGGTCGTAGCAACCAAGAAGGGCTCCAACAGCTATCATCTCATCCAGAAGCTGAGTCGGATGGAGATACCGGTGACAAAAGTTGTTGACTAAGAGTGGACCCAGATCTGGGGCCAGCGGAAGTGTTGCAAGCTTTTCAGCCTTCAGCGGAGCAAGGGGAGATGATCTTCGATGGTACCCATGAACCCATGGGTACCACAGACCAAGCACTCGAGAGTGTTAGTGCGAAAACTAGGGAAGAGATCCCTGGCCCAAACACCCGACGCTCAAGTTAGAAAGAGGTTGAGTAGAAAAAGTAGAATGTTAGTAGATGTGTGTGTGCTAAAGCATGTGTACCTAGCCAACGGAGAAGACTTCTCTTTTTATATTGTCTTTCATAAGCTCCGTAATCATCAAGCATCAGATAATGTTCGAGTATCAGTGTATGTCAGGTGATAAAGGATGTATGACGAACTCCCATTGAGTACAGGAAGGTTCTGCTTCATGCATGTGACAAAGCATCGGAATATTTCCTAACGGTCAGTTGTTATTCTTTGACAAGTAGTTGCGATTTCTTGACAATGTTGTCTCCTAGCAATAGTCCGACCAGCATTGAACCGGTCAGGAGTAGACTGAAAGTTATGCCCAAGAGAAGTGAGAGACTGAGCCTTGAGGTCCGATCAGCATGGAGCCAGTCGGGAGTAAACTAGAAGTTATGCCCAAGAGAAGTGGAGGGACTAAGTCTGAGGGTCCGACCAACATGAAGTCGGTCGAAAATAGACTAGGAGCTATGCTTAGGAGAAGTGGAGGAACTGAGCTTTGGGGTCCGACCGATATGGAGCTGATCGAGAGTAGATCGGAAGTTATATCCAAGAGTATGGGAGTGGCCTACTTGAACACATAATCCTTGACCTTAAATATCATCTCCTCTTGACTTTTAACTATCACTCCATCTTAATTGTCATCCCCGTTCTATGCCTAGGTCATCCACGCACTATTCCTTGTATCAACCTACAACATGCATGAATGAAGCCCGAAATCTGTTCGGATAATCAATGAAACAATTTGCGTGAGCTAAGTTGATGAGGGTTGTGCTCAAGTTAATTTTTATATGCACGTCTCATTATCTAAGTATTAATGAACATAATGTGATTGATATACACAACATGGATCTAGGATGAAAAATGATGGACAAATATTGCTAATTGTATCCTTGAGTTAGCTAGCTACTTCTTGAATCCAATACAAGAGCATGGACTCGTACTCCATTTTTATTCTATAGTAATTAATTATATTCCGCATGATCAAATAAAACAAAATAAATAGAATATGTACTATAAATTACACAAGGACGTACGCCATCATTAATCAACTCACTTTCAAAATCAATACTTTTGCTAAAGAATAAACATACTCAATATATAATCCAAATTTTAAATACGAGTACTGAATGTCAAGAACTAATTAAATAAATATGGAAACTATAATTTAATTTATTCATATGCCATGACAATACAAGCTAAGTCATGACCCAAACAAACACATGATGATGAAAATCTTAAAGATTACAATATACTCTAAAAGTACACACTCGTAAATAATATATAATAATAATAATATTAGAAGGAGATAACTGAATATGATCGACGTCATGGAGCTGCGGTCGTCGGCGGTGGGGCAACAAAGGGGTTGGAAGGGATTGCCGGAACCGTCCCCGGCATCGGTGGCAGCGAAAGTTGTGGGACGCCAGGGATATTTGAAGCCAAAGGCGGCACTCCCACCGTCGGCACTGCTTGAACCGGCGGTGTTGACATTTGCGGAACAGTCGTTGGAATGGCCGGCGTCAAAGGTGTCGGCGCTTGAGGCACCGTCGGCATGGCTGGCATTGGAGGCGCAGACGACAGTTGAGGAACCGTCGGCATTGGAGGCGCTGGTAGTTGAGGGACCCCTGGCATTGCCGGCATTGGAGGCGCTGACGACAGTTGGGGAACCGTCGGCATTGGAGGCGCTGATAGTTGAGGGACCCCTGGCATTGCCGGCATTGGTGGCGCGGAAAGTTGCGGAACGGCAGGGAACACCGGTGGCGGCGCCATTGTGTCGAGGAGATGCCGAGCCGCCTGGCATGCGCCGAGATGAGCCATCAGAATTGCCATGCCGAAGAGAGCAAAAGAGGAAGCCATGGGAAAAATTAAGTTTAGTAAAGAGAAGAGGAGTTGAGGTTGTGGTGATGATGAATGAGGAGTGGAGCAATTGAGAAGGAGATTTATAGGGGGAAAGTTTTGGAGGTAGAGATTGTTGGTTGCCTTCCAAAATTGTTTGATTATGTGCCATCTTTGGTTGGCTTCCAAAATGGCTTTTTTTTTTATTAATTATTAGGTGTCATGTTAGGTTGGAAAATTAAAAGTGTGATTTTTTTATTAAAAAAATATTTTTAGTTTGCTAGTTAGCTCACCTTGTTTTCCATAAGAAGAGTGGAGTTCGATAGATGTGAAGACGACAATGGTTTTGGGTTAGGAAAGTCAATCCATATTATATTGTAATGTTCATTATGGAAGAAGCCAAATTACTAGTTAAAAGAAGGAATTATATTAATTTTTGTAAATGGGGAACAAGATTTGTCAATTTTATAGGGGTTGAAACTAGTCCTCAGGGCGTAGCGCAGACGGTGGGCGTATGATATCTCTGACTTAATGGTCAAGGGTCGATTCTCAGGAACTGACGACCTGGAGTTTAACCCGCCATACGCCTATGGTCTGTGTACTTACATGAACCTCTCTTCATATTCATGGGGCTGACACTAAGAGGGCCGCTAAGATAGCGGATCTGTCTTTTTTATAAAAGTTGAAATTAATATAAGAGATTGTAGATGACTTTAGCATCAATTTGAAGTAGGTTACTTTGAGATGTTTCCTAAGCTTTATAATACTTCGCTTACTATAAAAACTATTTAAAAATTATTTTTTAAAAAAAAAGATCTTCAAATAAAATTTATTTAGTGGCTGATTTATAGTAGAATTTACTTGTAATATTTTGTATAAATCAACACATTTGGTCCAAAAATATTCTATTTTTTATTTCCATTTTTTCTAGAAAAAAGATATTTGATCTTCATAGAAGTAAAAAATAAGTATAATAGTGGATTATTTTCATTAACCATTAAGTTTCAAATATCTTTAAAACGTATATTTTAGATTAAGTTGAATTTGCACATGAAAATAATGCTATAAGTAAAAAAAATGAAGCAAGCAAATTTTTTAGAATCAATTTATCTATGAGAAATATATTATCTAAACCATTTAAGAATTCATTTTAATAATATTTCAAACTTCGTTCAGTAAGTATCGTCTCTCGTAAATAGAAGAATTAACTAGAAGTGAGTATATCCTAAGTGAGATCTAGGTGCTTAATCCTTATGAATTTAATCATAAGTAAAACTCGTTAAATTTCGTTACTGATGTAAAGATCTAAACTATAATGTAATAATAACTCGTTTCAAATATTATCAATCATACATAACTCGTCTAAATAATATGGTACAACACCATATCAATTTCATACTTGGTTTTGCAAGCCGTGACATGTCTGTTAAACACAAAATCAGCAGTGGTTACATCTCATCTAATTATAAACCCTAAGATGAGGCTTTCACCTTTCGGCTTTCGGCAGAAGGAAAGAACAAAACATCTAATTATCAGGAAGTTGCTCAAACCATCTTCTAACCTTTTGACCAGATTTAGTTGCATCTTTGCCGTTGGTTGGATCGCGGCGTGAAAATTTGGAACGGTATTGCTCAATTAGCATGTCCAACTTATCTACTATTTCCCCTCCTGATGAGCCCTTTCTCCTCTTAGGTTTTCGAGTTGGGTTTTGATGTCCCAACCCACCATCAGGCTCAGTTGTGCTCTTCCTTTTCCTAGTCTCACCAGATGTGTCCATCTGCAATGACATCACAGATTATAGTATACTGTAAATTGCTATGCAGAGGTCAAAGAGAGAGTTGGCATGTCAATTACCTGATTATTGTTTGGTTTTTTGGCTTGAACAACTTTTCCACCCTGTCTCGCGTTGGACTCTGATTCCGACCGAATATGCTTAGATTTAGTGGAAGGAGCAGCTTTGCCTCTTCTACCAGCATTATTTTGTTTCTTGTCCTGTTTAGCAGCATCCCTAACTTTTACATCTGGATCAGTGTCCTCGGGAGTCAACCTTATTAGTTCAACTCCGGGCTCTTCAGCAGTTCCCGATGGTTGGGCTGATCTCTTGTGGAGTGTTCGGCGCTTTGCTTTCTTGGATTCCTCACCTGCATTGTCTCTGTCATTCCCTTTGGTTTGATTGTGAAACACAGCTGAATTATGATTATTCTCCTTAGACTCCAAGTCAGTTGTATGTTGTCTTAGTTTCTGCAAGTTGTCAATAGCAAATTCCACGATCGGGCGATGCTCGGGACCGAAGGTTTCTAGTATAGAAATACAAATTAATTAGCATAAAGTAAAATCTTCAATAAATTTATCTACATGATATCAACAGAACAAAGTTTATGGACACTAGAATAAAATGTTTTGGTGCACTTTCCCCTTCCAGAATACTAAGCTTTTAGAAAATAATGTATATTAAAAAATGTAACAGAGAAATTTACGAAGGATGTCCAACAAATTAGCATAAAGAAATCCAAACTATTAAGCAAGGAATGTATCATCAATACACTAGAGAAAACTTGAAACACGAATCCACTGGGGAAAACACATCAAATTTTAACCTGGATTGTTGTTCAGAACCCTCAGGGCTACAAGTGCATGTTGATGTTCTCTAAATTGGACAAAAGCTACACCATGGGAATGCTTTTTAGTTGTAACCTTGCCTTTCTTAGCATCTTTCAAGACCTTTACCTGGTCAAACAGTGTAAAATTTAGGGGAAAATTATAACAAAAGTAAGGTAAATTAAAGATCAAATAGAAACCTTTTCGATGATAGGCTTCTGCTTTGAAGCACGGGATGTAACTGCATTTACACAGAGTTTCCTCACTTGTTCTGGACTCATTGTCTTTGGCAAATTGTAGATAATCAACATAGTTCTTGATACATGGAATTTTGGAGACTTCAGCATTTCCATCTTCTTCTTCATCAACCTACACACGAGATTGATCTTAGAAACATATGTCTTCACAATATGATTGTTAAATTTAACGTCATAAGAGAGAATACATGCATCCACAATTTAGCAATTCCAAGGAAAAACATTGTTAATGGATATCATGATTGTTAAATTTCCAACATGCAGGAAAATAAGTCAAATCAATTGAATATCATGAGAGCTACATGCAATGAGAGCAAGGCTGAATATACTCATTGCAATACTGCTACCGAGCAGCCATGCTAGATAATAATATTGAAATCAACTTAAAATACTCTATCCAAAAAAAGAAAAAGTAAAGGGCATGTATTATCCATAGAATGCCAAAATACCATATCGAGGTAACAACTTACGCCTCACGCTTTTTCATATCATCTTCAGATACACCTTCTGCAGCAGGTGTTCCAGCAAGAATCTCACCTTCCTGTTACAGGAACAAGAAGAATTCTTACAGAAAGCAGCCCATATCAAAAAATTTGATAAGGTAACTTGAGTCCAAAAAGAACCAGACCTTTGCTAGATATAAATTGCGTCTGTCATGCACCTCATTCTTTAACTTCTCTAGTTCCTTTTTGTGAACTGATTCCTTATCTAAGGCTTTTAAAACCTTAAGTGGTCTTCCCTTAATAATGATTCCTAAGCCAGATTCAGCATTTGCAGCAGAAATGGCAGCATCTGCTGCAACTGGACTATCAAATGTCAGAAAGCCAGTTCCTTGAGGTCGCCTGCAGTAGCAAGAATCATACAAAATTGAAAATAAAATACAAACTAGGAGTTCTGGGAAACACGTGTTTGAAAGGAGCTTTCTTGAGTTACTATAAAGTATAAACTCATTACTACATGGAACAAAAAGAAACAAAAACAAAGATATCATCCTGAACGTACTTGGTAAGTTTATGAAGAACTGGATGAAAGGATTGCACTTTTCCAAATGAAGAAAACCTCTCCTTTAACTCCTCGATGCTAATTTCAAACGGGAGGTTGCTTATGAAAATAGTTTTATCTAAATCCTTATCTTTCTTTCCCAATTCTGTAATATCAGTTTTTATCACTTTTGCATCCTCGCCTTCTACTATTGCACCTTTCCTTGTAGGCATGAGAGATTCCTCCTTTTCAGAGTCATCTTCTACACCAAACTCCGAAATACTTTCATCTTTCTTGAAATCCATGCCACATGATGGATCAGACCCAGCAGTAGATCTGATCAAATTATCAAGGACCTTTTTTGCAACTTCTGCCTCCAATGCAAAATCAATATCATTAGATGGGACCATATTTCCACTAGCCTTTGAGGCCTTTTCAAGAATAGCAGCTTTATCAAGTTTGACTTCATCTTTAATCATGTCGTCTTCAACATATTCACTGTCACTGTTAGTGTCTGAATTACTCTCACTGTCAGTGTCATTGTGCTGTCCTGTAAATAAGATTATTTATTAGACCGGAGGAGAAAACGTTTCCAATCCTTTGCAAATGAGATCACTGTAGATAAGGCACTTATCACTAATATCACTAAGCATTTCTCCTCTGCCAAGAGGAAAAAAGGAAGAAGACTAGTAAATAACAAATAGAAAAGCATGAGACAAACAGTACAGTTAGGAGTTTCAACAGAATCTAGAAAGTTGCAACATGATTTCACTCGGTTTAAAAGAAAATTATGGAAGCAAAAGTTGATCAAATATTATTTTGTCTTTAGCTTACCAAAAATTACTTTGGGAAAAAATTGTCATATTGCATCACGAAATACATGAATCATTAAGGATTTAATAGGTATTATTTGACTATACATCAAGAAACATGAATTAGACTCACTCCAAAGCAATTTTTATTTATCAATGAATGTCTTCAGTTCTTGTTACAGCCCATCAATAGAAACACAACCAAGTAATAATTCAGACAAAGGTGGCTACATTTTCTAGTCAATAAAGTAGGCAAAATGCAGATAGTATAGAACATATGAATGCCTATAATACTAAAGAAACAAAAGAAGGATGTATGCATTCTGTATGAAAGAAGTGTTCATAAATTAGGAAGGAATTAGTCATACTGGTGAAATACAATTACATGTCAATCCTCATGGATGTTGTTCACCTATCCAATTTAATGTCATCACAAGTGAAATTAAATTCTTTAGTGTATGAACTAGAAGATACAATGTCATGAAGTTCATGCATTGGGCTTTACCTTCCTTAGTGGCAGCGGAGTTTGCAGCAGAGTATACTTTTTTTGGAACTGCCCAATCAACAGCAATAGTTCGTTTTGCAAATGATCGTCCATTTAGGTTTTTTATGGCCTAATAAAGAAAGCATTTAGTACTGCTCCAACAAATTATATGCTTGTAAATAAATATTTACAACTGAACATACTTTTTCTGCATCTTGTTTGCATGTGAAAGATACAAAAGCAAAACCTTTTGAAACTCTGATAATAGGGGGGAAAAAAGGATATTAGATGGCCAATTTCATCAGGGTTAAAGAAAAATGAGGATGCAAGAAATACCCATCGTTTGACATATGAGGGATTAAAACATCCCACACAAAACCTGCTGGAGTAAATACATCTCGAATCTCACTAACTGTAACCTGCAACCATTACCAGATGGTATTCTTAGAACAAAAACTGGAAAATTACTGGTTGGCAATTCAGTATAGGCCATTATCCACCTTAAAAGGTAAGTTCCTGACAATTACTCTCCACTTCTTGATTTTTGAACCCTGGATTGTAAAACATAAAGTAGAATGTACTTTAAAAAGCATTTAACATAGACACATGAATTGAAAGAAGAAAAGAATAATAGCAAAACATAAGGTGCATCAACAAAATATGAATTTATCCAGGGAGTTTATATTGAAAATGAATGCAAAATCTGCAATGTAGATTCATATAACAAAATCAACAGCAAAATCATTCCAATAATTATCCTACATCTTCAACCAGTAATGGAAATCCAATCATCATAAGATGCATCAGCTTTGGACTATTTGGCGAAACAGATTAAAATTATGGGCAAGGCCATTACAGTGTGCAGGCTATATCCTAAAGATGACGTAAATGACCTTACTATCATATCAATCAGTCATATGGCTCAGAATGCAATAGAAAATACAATTAGTAAAACTATGTTGCATAATTGATCTAGTATGGAGAAGTAACTATTTAAGAGGCTAAAAGATCTTCAAACCAGAATAATAATAAGACACTTACATGTAAAATCAAACCTAACAAATTGAATAATCTTACACTTCTATAGATCAACAACCAAATAAAGAACTTTTAAAAGTTGAAATACATAAGTGTAACATGATGAATGGGACTGTTTAGTATTATTCAATGGAAATAGAAGTTGTAATAAGTCTAAAATCAAGTAACTAAAGATAAATCTCCAGCTGCCAACAATCAAATATGAGATCGTGATCACAACAGTCATCATCTTCACACATCTAATGTAATCTATATCTGAAGTGAAGCTGCAAAATCCAATTGAATCTAATGGTTTTATTAAAACCCTGGATAAAGAAAACTAGCAGAAGCTATACCTCCCCACCCAATTGGCGAGCCCAAACAGATACACCCTTTATTTCTTGCTGATGTAACTTTGCCACAGAAAATCGTGCTGATTTGACACTTGTGTAAAGTACTGAGGCAACTTCTAACTTGCATCCATCTCGAGCAAGCCCTAAAAAGAATACTAACAATTACTTCTTTTCTAATGACCATTTAGTTTTGAAACGACTATTATGCATATTATATAAAAAAAAACCACCTAACCATGTAACTCTAATTCTTCTTTTGGAAGCGGATAGGTATATGAGCATATGGTGCCAATCTTTCCAGCTTGCCGAATGACTTCAACGGCCATCTCATAGTTCAGCAGATTACCAAAAACAACAGTTCTAGCAATCCTGGTCCATGAAAGGAAAACATATAATTGATACAAAATTTGTGTTCAAGCATTTAATGCAGAATCAAAGTACAAAAAACAAATAACATCTTGTCACTAGAAAATAAAATAAAATATAAACATATGAGATTCCGAATTTGTTTAACACAATACTTTTCACTAGATGATAGTTTGGCAACCAAGACATGTACACTTATTGGAAACAGTGTTTGTATAGTTCAGTACATCTTTGTTTTTCTTTTACAAGGTGATATTTTAACTATTATATCAGATATTTATATGTTATGATAAGCAAGGTTTGACATCTTGTTTGAGCCCTAACTGCAATGATCAGTCATGCAATCTAGATGTCAATCCATGTGCATAGCCCTAATAGAAAAGGAGGAAGAGGACCTACCTAACTCATTGCAACCCTCTGACCTCATCTGCAACTTGCAGAAGACCATTGTGCCACATCTTCATGGAGAAAGGCATGCCGCTTACAAAGGAAAGCTCACAGGCTATCATTATTGTGGAGGAAGGCTCGTGCCCACTCCACATTTTCACAAAAGTCTCAAGTTCTTGATGTGTTTCATGTGTTGATCAGTAAGTCAAAAGATAAGTTCGCTTATGTTGTCTGGCACAAACTATGCAACAATTTCTATTTATATTATCCATAATATTATGTTGTATTATTTCAGCATATCATGTTATATAATTAGAAGCATACACAATATAATAATATTCTATAATATATTAAATAAATGGCAAAATTATGTAATTGTCTAATTATATAAACTAAATTATGTATTTACAATTGGAATATGTAAATTCAATCTCAGCTGGAAGATTTAATTACTCACTAATATATTGGAACCTGTACAGTGTAGTTTTTCTCTTTTTCACTTGTATAATACAAATCTATTCCTTTCATATAGGTAGTAGATTGAGGAAAACTATGGCTTCTATCGTATGATAACCCATTTGAGGGGGAAGGTCGCTATTTTGATATTGGTAGTGAAATTCCTCCCTCACTAGCTCCCCTCCACCTCTTGCCTCCTTTGCTGCCCACCATAAAGATGAGATCTAATCATCTGACCTCTTCTGTACTATTGAGCTAAGTCCTAGCACAGGACCAACATATGTTATTGTTAGCCTCAAATCACTCTCTGCGGACCTTATAATCTGACCTCTACTTCTACTATGATCTTTTCGTAGTGGAAAACAATTGTACACAGTTAAGTAACTCATTACAAACATAAATAGATTTACAATCAAAATGAGACAATATACAAATATATTCGCAATGTTCCTTGATGTTCTAGAGTGTTTGAACATCTTGAAGATGGCCCTCGTTAATTCTAGGTTTAATTCAAGAGTGATTCTGTATGGTCTTGATGTCAGAATTTAGTCTCCTTTTGCCTACTGTTATAAATTAATTAAATTCAACAGTAAAGAGAACTATTAATGAGGTAGGTGAATGTGAAATTATATTAAACCTACTGTTATAAATACA